>NC_136489.1:17243014-17273014 GCF_053919585.1 Euprymna scolopes | reverse complement strand
CACACGACAAAATAGACCGTAAACTTCAGGTTTTACATCAGAGTTTTTCTTCTTCTAAATATTTGCCTTAACAAAGACTGAGAGTGCATCCTAGTGGGTTTAACGCTCCTCCAGAATATAACCTGGACATTTATACATCCCGGCACAGTACATACAGCGGTAAGCCTTCCAAAATGGTCAACAATCTAGTACTGGCTTATCTCATCGTTGATTAACTTCAGTGATCAGTCGAGAATCCGTGTTTCGATATGATTTTCTCTCTCTCCCTCCCCCCCTCTCTCTCTCTCTCTCTCTCTCTATATATATATATATATATATATATGTGTGTGTGTGTGTGTGTGTGTGTGTGTGTGTGTGTGTGTATATAAGATAGATAGATAGATAGATAGATAGATAGATAGAAGGTGTACGGGAAAGTTGGGAGCTAGATTATACAGCAAGAGAAGTTTTAATATCTTGAACCATTATAGGGCGAGGGCGGAAGAGAGAGAGAAAGATAGAGAGAGAAAGAGGGGGAGAGACGCGAGCTAATGCATATAAAGATTGTTTGTTTGTTTTTGTTTTACGGCATATCAACCTTTTTCAAGTTATTTAATGCCGAATCCAGTGATTTTGAAGAAACACTTTTAATAGAATATATTTGATTTTTAATCAAGTCAGTTTCTATTAAACCCATAGTTGGGACCCTAACAGGTACTACCACTCCGGGTCAGAGTGGATCTGGGAGCAATGGCAATTAAGGGGAGGCTTCACACTCCCCAAAGCCCGCAAGCTGAAACCTCATCATCGGATATAGTTTAAGGTCCTATCCAGGACCGCATATAAAGATTGAGCAATACATACATACATACAGAGAGAGAGAAAGAGAGAGAGAGAGAAGAAGAAGAAGAAGAAGAAGAAAGAAGAAGAAGAAGAAGAAGAAGAAAAAGGGATAAGAGATTTGGAAAGTAGATAATATATAGAAAAAGTTTAATATACTGAGCTAATGTAGAGCATAACTAGACGGTGAGATAAATAGATAGATATATAGATAGATAGATTGATAGAGAAGAAAGAAAGAGAGAGAAAATGTTCCTAATAAAAAGAGATATCTGTCTCTTTCTGTAAACATTCTATCTCTCTTTCTTTAGAAATAGGGATAGAGATAAAAGAGATCTACAAGAGCTGAATCGTATATAAAGGAAGATGAACTGATGTATTGACAGGGAAAAGTACTGATGGGGGAAAACATAGACGAGACTTTAGATAACATGTAGAGAAGTTATAAAATCTAGACTCACAGTGAAAGTTTTCTTAGTATTTACGTAAACAATTCAAATATTTATGATGTACATATAGGGCGCCAGGATGCATTGAAAATAAAATCAATAAAATGCTCGATCGCAAGTATGAGATAGCAAATACTAATTAGTCATATATAAAAAACTGTTACATATTTTAGAGAAGTATTATGGTTTCGTTGCAATAGATTTGCTTTTCAAGAGACGTTAAAACCACCAAAGAAATCATCAGCAACCTACAAAATCATAACAAATCGGGAATAGAGTTCAAAAAGAAGACACTGTCTTTTTTAAATTTTGTAAAGTCAATATTCTATTCCTATTTCATTTCGTGAGTCGTTGATGATTTGTTTGGATTTTAAAACGCTTTTGAAAAGCAGGATCGATAGCAATAAAACCATGTGACGTCTCTGAAATATGTTACATATAGCCTGTATGTAAATAATTAATATAATGCATATTAATATACATTTACATGTATATCAATATAATTAAATGTATGTATGTATGTATATTCAAACAAATATTATTAAATGCAACGGAGACACTTTGCTTTATGATTCTTTTTTTTTTTTTTTCGATTTTCTGTATAATCCTTTTTGTATCAAAATCAAAAATATTAATAAAAGTTCCATAGCTGTTGCTGTCACGAGCGCTTTCGATTCGTCCACGAATTATAATCGGGTGTTGAAGTAAAAATCCGAAGGAGCGAAAATGAGAAATAAAATTGAAAACATAATATACAGTAAACGGTGATAAGTTAAAATATGTACAGTCGATGAAAAGTCGATTAATAATAGATAACGATTAAAAATTCGAGTAATAAAATCAGTAAGTTCGTGGACACCGTTAACAATGTCCGTTCACTACGAACTACGCAGGTCATTTTTTAACGTTACTTCTTTTTTCGAATGCAATGTCATTTAAAGTGGGTTGAAGGGTTCTTATATATGATGCTTTAAGTATTTTTAATTTTTAAATATTATTTTCATGTTATATAATTTTTATATTGTCAACGAGGACTTTTCTATGATTGGAAGGGGACAGTTATGTTCATTTATCAAAAGTTTATAAATCGCACTAGTATTATTTAGATGCATGGTTATTAACCGGGACGAAAAGTGCTGGAAGAACGGTGGTCGAATTTTTGTGCTATAGCGACAACAAACTTTCGTTTTTTCTTTTTCAAGTAAATGATATGTCAAGCCTCGTAAATAATCACACAGTGAACAAAATGAAACAAAACTAAATAAAAACAAGGTGAAGAAAAACATCAAAATCAATCACTAATCAATGGTATCATGTCAGACATCAGATTTGATGCCGTCTGAATGACACTAGTGTGACGAAAAATTGACGAACCTCCAACAGATATGTCATAAATGAATCCAAGCTTCCGTTATTCTTGGATTGTCATTTAATATTCTGTTCTTTATTACGACAAAGAAAATCTACTAACGCCTTTAATGTGAATTTTTCATATGTATATACATATATATATATATATATATGTATATATATATATATATGTATATATATATACACCCAAATATATATATATATATATATATATATATATTTATATATATATATATATGTATGTATGTATGTGTGTGTGTATATATGTGTGTGGGTGTGTATAGAAATAATGACAAAAAGTCTATATTCCAACTTCCAAGATGTTGCCCATCGTACCCTTTATTTTGTCGGAATGTGACAATGTTCAATTCTTGACAGTATCTATTTCGTAGTGCAAAACCATTCATAAAATTATTATGTCAACGTTTTAATCTTTTCCGCCTGGATTCGTCAGAAGCACTGAAACTCAACTTGACAAAAAAAAAAAAAAAGATAAAATTAATATAGGTCTGATTACATAAATCTGAAAGATAAGAAGAGTAGTTTAAATTGTGTTTTGCGATATTTACGCCATCTTAGTTTTTTGATTATAGACATTTTGTCATTCATTTGTATATGCTCTGTAGTTACATCGAGCTTAATAAATTAAAGGATTGGTATAAATAAGGATGAACTATAATTCAATAAGCATATTGTGCTCATAAACTTATATATACCAACTCATATATATATATATATATATATATATATATATATATCATAGAACAATGCGAATATGAAAAGTAATATGGTTAAAATTTTACATGAAAAACTAAAATGAACTAGTTACATCTGGAAAAGAAAGATACAAAATATTCTAGAAAAGAATGTAAAAAAAATTATAACTTAAAATATTGCAGCATTCATTTAAAAAAAAATAATTTCAACCTCATACAATCAATTCTTACTTAATACTACGATATTTTAAGTAATAAATTTATTATATTTTTTTGTTTGAATTCTTGTCTTTTTTCCGGTATTAATAACTAGTCCTTTTACTTTTTCATGTTTAAATCTTAACCATATTACTTTTCATGCTCGAAGCTTTCGATGTCACCCATATTTTCTCCGGGCTTTGCTTTGAAATAAAATTTTCTCTCTCTGTTTCACTTGGTACGTGTGAATTATTAGCGACAGTACAGCTGAATGAAAGCCGGAACAGCGGTGAATTATTAGCGATAGTTTTTATATCCTGTGACGTCATCATCTACGCCATCCCCAGCCGTTTTGAGGTAGCATAACAGATTAAGTTGCTATGGTGACTAACATACAATAAAAATAACGTTTCTCCGTTTCTCACAGATTCTTAGAATTTTTGAATACAGTAATTTTATAAAAACTTTTGTTTTACTGAATGAAAATTGAAAAAATGTTTTCTAAAATATAGCCCAGAAAATGACCTATTAACTGTAGAAAATGTTTAAAATTTGGCCGCAAAAGGATTGAGCGGTACTGGCATCTGGTTAACCTGATGTTAGCATAGAAACCTTGCCAGAACAATCGTAATCATGTGTTCGCCAGTATAACATTGATGTGCAGAGTGGAGGAATTCTAATAATTCTGCCCGACATTGTCAAAGAATCCTAATTTTATTACCTTCAATAATAACTCTTTCCAGGCAATATAATTTTTCACCAATAGACCGTAAACCTCGACTCATGGGTGGGAGGTCGTTGCGTGACTGAGGGAAGCCATTTTGAATTAGATCTCTTAAGGTTTTGCATTCTTTATCTGTGATAGGCGTGGCCATGATCTTTTCCCAAATCTTAAATTAACGATCACTTTCATACATCGGCTTGAAAGCCGTTTTAACTACAGATTCAATCATTTGATTCCGCTTGAACGATAAAATTGTCGCCATAAAAAAAACGATTTTATTTATTTTTGTTGCAGACCATGGATCAATTGGCAAGTTGTGTAAAAATCCCAAGAACGATAGGAGCCTTCTATCATGTCTGAAAGTGACACAATGTTCAACGAGCGAGATCGGAGATGACGCCGCTGTACAACTCATACTCTCTACCGATCCAAATTATGACAACAGGACCATTGCCAGCACTCTCAAAATGCATCGCTAGATTGCCACAAATAACAGGGACGTGTCTAGAGTGATGAAAACAATGTTTCCGGCCACGCTGATGGTCTTAGGTCTAGTTTCAAGTGAGGACCACATCACGCCACCTCACATATTCGAAGTCGGCTTGAAAGTCAACACCAAAGTGTACCTGGAAAGTTTGGTATGCGTGATGCAATTATCACAAGTCCAAAGAAAGAATGTCACGACTTTGTACCCTTCTCTCACTGGACCACTCCTCCCCGACCAGAACCTGCTGGACTACTTTGTTTTGGTCATACGTCGAGAACATAACTAATATGACCACTCACAACACCAAAGCCAGTCTGATCGTCGCAATCAGTCGAGTATCCGGCGAGCTCCTGGCGAGCTCCTAGTGAGCTCCTGGCGAGCTCCAGCCGAGTTCCCGTCGGCTCTTACGCAAAAGTCATTCTCCCAGTTCCTGACCCGTATCAAATCGGTAATTGAGGCTGAAGGAAGCTATATTGAATAGATGTGAGCTCTACTACATATTCAAGTTAACTTAATCGAGTTATTTCAATAAAAGTTTCAAAATAAAGATGCAGTGATGATTTTTAGGACAGCATTTTTATCGCTCTCACCATATTCCCTCTGCTTCACTTTTTGTTATCAAGTAAGATCTTTGACTAAATTGCAGTTTCATCAAATACTTTTGTATGCAAAATCCGATCCCGCATTTTTCTAATTCCTATTCTCTGATGCGAAGGAAAATATTTCTTCGAAACTCCGCGGATTAAGGACTATCTACTTATTAAGTGTTTCCTTTTCAGATTAAATATGTTTTTAACTCTTTTTCAAAGTGTTTTTAACATATTTTATTAACTATTTGCTCTTATATATATATATATATATATATATATATATATATATATATATATATATATATATATATATATAAATGATGCGTATGTCGCAATGTTTGCGTTCACGGTGATAATTTTTGTACAGATTCAACTTAGTATAGATTAGAGGTATTCTTGAACATTTATACATTTCTACTTTAGCAATTGTATGTATTAAAACTAAAAAAAATGTACGAGTGGAAGTTTAGAAAAAAAAACACAAAACAGAAAGTCAATAAAGCAATATAATTCTATTTATTTTATTTGCTCATAAGCAAAAGGAAAAATTTACTTTAGCGACACCACTCATTTTTCTTTGCATTTAATCTGTGTGTATGCTTAGCTACAACTTGGAAAATACACAACAGTTTTTTTTTTACCAACGTTATTCCGAATGTCTAATATCTATCTATAATAACTAAATAAAAAATAAAACAAGTGAAGCATACATGTTCGCCCATAAGTGCATAGTAAACGAGGCTTGAAAAACTGATTAAGTTCAGCATTGCCCCCCCCCAGCATTCAGCCTCCAAAGTCCCCAGGTGACGTCAAATCTTGGTGAAAATGAACAAACAGTGCAGTTTTAGGCCTTAACATATATATGTAAATTTGAGTTCTGCACCATGCAAAAAAAAGAAATAATTTAATCCATCATCCCACCCCCATTCAGCCCCAAAATCCCCAAGGTATTTAAATTTGAGTTCAGCACCATGCAAAACTGCTTAATAAACATACAAAGAAAATTTGGGACAAATATGGTAAAACAGTCCTAAGAAAAAAAGAACCACAAGAGTTATCACAAAGTATACTCAGACAAAACTATATAGAAATCAATTAGTTAAAACTTTTCAGAACGTTTTATAAAAATCCAAGGCATCAATTTTTTTAATAAGCACAAAAATGTCAATTTTATCCATTTTTATCCGAAATGCACGCCTAGGGGGTAACCGGAACTTTCCCGGAAAATCCGTTCTGTTACTTTTTTACTCATATCATGTTTAATGTTTGTGCAAAATTTCCAAAAATTCCAAAGCGTAGTTATTGAAAAGAATGCGGACACACGAACGGATAAACGGATGAACGGACTAATCGACGAACAGTCGAAGAGACAAACAGACAAGCGTGAATTTAGAGGTCCACCCTCCTTTTGTAGGGTAGGAAAAGGGGTGGAATGATACGAGAAACACGAAATCGTAAAAAAAGTGGAATTATGGTACCCTTTTATCCCTGGTTATACTGGGTAGCCCTTCTAGTATATCTAAATATATGTAGGATTTCTTAATATTTTCGCTTTGCCGGTTTAACCGGGTGCGCTTACAGCTACACAGATGATTGCCGTTTATTTAGATGGAGATCGATTAAGGTCGCTTGTTAAGCAGTAGTAATTCTTTTTATTCAAACGAACAAGATAAATTCCACTGAAAATGTCTTGAAATAATAAATTAAAAAAATAAGTTAAAAAAAAAACACTGATAGAAGACATTTCATGCCATGATTATTTCAGGCACGTTTTGATGACACGAGCGATAAGGTGATGCTGAAGACATGCGACATCTTATCGGCTTAATTACTTAATGTGTTACTCCCGCTTAAATAATTAATGTTGATAGATTGAAAAGAATACAACGAATAGAAAACAACAACAGCAACAGGAATTCATTTGCAAATGTTATCGAAAAGGTGGAATTTAGGGGACTTATTGTCACTCAGACTCCAGGGAAAACCAGAGGTTGTTCTAGTAGAAAAACATCTCTGATAACGGCTTTTGTAAAAACACTTAGTGGGTCATAACATTAGTAGTAGTAGTAGTAGTAGTAGTAGTAGTAGTAATAATAATAATAATAATAATAATAATAATAATAATAATAAAAAAACAAATTTATTTGCAAATGTTATCGAAAGAGGAAGAAAGTATTGGAAAGTCAACAACAACAACAACAATAATAATAATAATAATAATAATAATAATAATAATAATACTAATAATAATAATAATAAAAACAACAGCAACAACAATAATAATTCTGATTTCGCTTATGAACATCTCTCTGGAAAGGGATGGAATTCATTTCCAGAGGATTTCCCTTAATCCCTGCTTCAAACCAGGAGCTTCAAAGATCAAGGGTTTTCCTAAGGATGTTGGTGGTACCTATAATTGCAGAGGTTTGAAGGTCGCCTAAAACATCGGGGATTAGTAGTTTTTTCAATTGTCCTTCCAGACGACTAAATACTACTCCTAGTGTATCAACTATGACCGAGATTAGTTGTGTTTTAACCCCGTGTATACGCCTTATCGCCGAGGTCAATGCAGCATGATTGCTCCGCTTCTCATTCTCTTTCTCTCTCGCATTCTTGTCCCAGTATACTGAGAAGTCTACAATCTGCCAGTTTTTTGAGACCTTGTCAATGACGACCAAATCCGGACGATTATGTTCCAATTGCTTGGTCGTTATGACACTTTTGTTCCACTATACCTCTACCTTGCCATCCTCACTTGTTCTCACTTCATCAGGCACCTCCTCAAACCATTTTCCAGCACACTTCACCCCCTACCCTCTTACACACCTCCCAATATATCCGGAGTCCCATGCGATCGTGTCTTTTGTGGTACTCTCTCTGGGCCAGTCCACTATACCCTGATGCAAGGTGCGCAATTGAGTCTGAGATCTTATCACAAATCCGGCATTCTGCAGCAATTTCCTCTCCAAGAACCACTTTTTTGAACAATCGTGTTCCTAATGCTTGCTATTGTTGTTAACGAGCATCTCTCCCCCCCTCTGGCTTTCTTACTCTTTCTGTTTTCTCTCTCTGTGTCTCTATAAGAGAATAGAGAGGGAGAGAGAGAGAGAGAGAGAGAGAGAGGTGAGTAAACGTAGAGGTAGACACGTTTACCAGAACCAAAGGTCAGCTGACCAAATTACGTATGTGTGACGTGGTTGGCTAGATCTGTGAGATTTGATTTGAGCTTTGAAGAAGACGGACGTTTTTTCGTAGTCCCCCCTCTTAACTGGGGAGGGGGGAGACGAACGCTGACGTGTGTGAAGAAGAGCCCACACAAGAGATTTCACTTTACACCTGCTGCAGGACCTCTGGGAAAAGTGAAATAAAATCTATAAAAAACATTCATCGTCTTGGAGTGATAAATCTTCGTCAAACAGGTATCAAGTCTCCCTCCAGGATGAGAAATTTCCAGATAGTTCAGCAGCGAGAAGAAACAGAGGTAGGTTCAGAAATTACATGTCACACACACGATTCCCTTTATGATAATCAAACACACAACCATTTATATTAGAGACAATCACACGGAATCTTTGATGTTATATAGTGTATACACCCAAACGTAAAAAGTGCCCCTAAATGAAGAACTCTATATAACATATTCAAATGTAACGAAAGCTCAATTTGGTACCCCTCAAGGATAACTCGATGATTGAATATATAACATTGTGCTGCACAAACAAAAGCTTCAGTACTCTTAGCCAGATACTCAGCTCTAAGCCATTGCCATGATCTTTCATAAGCCACTTGTGGTATATCCTGGAAGAACCTTCCATACATTTTCTTCCTAGCCAGTTACTCTGCCCTTTCTCTATTCATACGGTTCACATAATCAGCCTTGGTCTCACATACCTTCACTTCATTGGCATTCACTCCCCACTTCTAACCACATGCTCCTTCAACGACATCTTCTCGGTTCTAACACAATTTTTTACACTTTTCAATCCTCTCCCACCATCTTTCCTCTTTTGATACAGCTTTGCTACGCTACTTCAAATATGAAATATACCAAATATTGCTAAAACTTTTCTTGTTTTGCTATCCATGACATGCAAATCCTTGTCAGACCATTCTAAAATTCCCGCACTGTATCTCAAAACACTGAATGCCCATGCATTTACTACTTTCATTAGATTTCCTCCATACAGTTTCGAATTTACAATTAGTTTCATTCTTCTAAGATACTCCTTCCTGACTTTTTCTTTCATTTCTCTGTTCATGATGCCTAAACCCTCCAGCACTCCTAAATAATTATATCCTGTATCTTCTATTTCTTTCATGATTTCTCCATTTGGCAGCACTATTCCATTCGAATGAACCTTTACCCCTCTTTTCATCACCAACACCGCACATCTACTAATCCCAAACTCCATCCCAATGTCTTCTGAGTATGTCCCTACAATTTCTACCTGTCTCTCCATTTTCTTTTCATTTCTACCGAATATTTTCAAATCATCCATAAACAGTAGAGGGTTGAGACGTCTGTCACCAGATCAACAGTTATACCCCAGTTTTTTTCTCTTCAAGAGGATCAATAACAATAATAATAACAATAATAAAAAAATAATAATAATAACAACAATAACAATAATACCAACAATAACAATAATAATAACGACAATAATGATAATAATAATAACAATAATAATAATAACAATAATGATAATAATAATAACAACAATAATAATAACAACAATAATAATAATAACAATAATAATAACAACAATAACAATAATAATAATAACAATAACAATAATAATAATAACGACAATAATGATAATAATAATAATAACAATAATAATAATAACAATAATGATAATAATAATAATAACAACAACAACAATAATAATACTAACAACAATAACCATAATAATAATAACAATAACAATAATAATAATAACGACAATAATGATGATGATAATAATAATAATAATAATAATAATAATAATAATAATAATAATAATAATAATAATAATAATAAATTGTGATCAAAATGTAGAACCAGTGGTGAAAGAAGACACAACAGAAAGAAACGTCACCAGTAACTAGAGGCATATAACATGTTTATCTACAATGTGGAAAATACTAACGGCACAACTAAGGGGACAAATAACCACTCCTTCATAACTGTGGACAACTTCCCTAGATACAGAAAGAATGCCAAAAAGGGGGAACACATGTGCTACTATACTCAGACCAAAAGATCCTGAAGGAAGTCACAAGTAGAAAAAAAAAACTTAGCCATAGCACAGATCGACTACAGGAAAACGTACGACAGAATCCCTCAGGAATAGAATTCCTGAGAACGTACAAAATTAATTTGATTGAAAGTACAATGGAAACATGGAGACTTGAACTGACTGCTGATATATGGTGTTAAAACTCTTAGTGAGTAAACAACAACAATAACAACAACAATTAAAATAATAATAATAATAATAATAATAATAATAATAATAATAATAATAATAATAATAATAAACTAGCAGGAACCATGGAAATCTCACTTAATTAGAAAGTATTATTTGGAAAAAAAAAACAAACAAAAAACAATAACCCGCAGAAAATATAAGTTTATTAACATTCCAATGAAAAAAAGTGTACATTGTATAAAATATAGAACTGACCCTCATGAGATAAATTAATCTTCTTCATATATCATGTCTGTTTTTCGCACATATTAATGATCATTGCTCATAAGTCCACTTTGCATTCGGACCATTTCACCATGATGATTTTTGCAGTATAGAATCTATAATATATTACATTCTAATTACTTGCTATAGGGGTAGTTCTGGAGCGGGTAATCTTACCGATTGTAGCTAATTTATTATCATTTGCTTAACACAACGAAGAGTTGACCAATTCCGGATGAAATCGTCAGGCTTTTGAACAGTTCATCCATCACCTATTTGCTGTGCCTACTATTACTCTGATCGAGGGGGAGGTCTAAGTAGAGGGATGAAAGGGATAATTACAACGGCAGGGAAGTGCTTACACTCCGCCAACCTATACAGCGCCTAGTATTCCCAAATTGTCACTCGTCTGGTACTGACCAATGGTAAGTTCGGTAATCTGGCGAAAACTCGTATGTCAACGTGATTATGCCGTATGAGATAAAGTAATAAGTACTAATAAATAATCAGTCATATTGTGCTACATAGTTCAATACAAATAATAAAAGTGCATTCTTAGAAACGATCTTTAATTTACTCTTTCAGTCCAACACCACTTGATAGAAACTGTTTTTCTTTTCTTGCTCTCTTTCTTTCGAATATTTAATTTTACGTAACGTTTCGCTACCATCTCTCTTCGGTGGAGAACCGCTACCCGTCGATATTACTACGAGTTCTGTTCTCATCGAACAAATACGGCACATTCATGATAACCATCAAAATAGAAAAAAAAAACGAAGAAAGAAATGGATAACAAAAGATAATAGGCTCGTAATGGAATGCTATTATAGAAGCCATTCTAAATATAGATATGTAGGTTGTCGGAAACGAATGAAAGAACAATAGGACCTGTCCAGTGACTACCATACGACAGAACCAAATATTGCGGACCAAACAAGAATTCAAGAAAGGCTGGCTCTCTAAATTAGAACTAACAGAAATACAGCGAAAAATAAATAATGAAGTTGAACAAGAAGCTTCCCCAATGGAACTGCACGTAGATAAAACCGACAAGTTGAAGCCCCACAAGTAAAAACACCAAAGGCGGAGGACCTATGAAGACTGAGCTCTACAAACGTGGTAACCAAGAACAACGAAACAGAAATAACAGAGAATGAAACAGCTGAAATAAATAACATAATACAGTTCATGAACCAGGACAAACCAAAGATCCCATCGTTAACGAACCTAGAGCAGAAGAAATAAAAAATAGAAACAGAGAAGGTTAACAAGCTCCTCCCACACATCCCGAGAGACCCAATCACAGACTTAAACAACTTAATTTACGCAGGTGCCAAAACAGTAAGTATGAATTTCAAATCTGAAAAACAACCGGGAACAAGTAGACCAACAAAACCTGGATGGGAAATGAGACTAGAAACTCAAACATACAAACATAAAAAAGAAGACAAAATGATCAACAAGAAGAAAGCAATGTGGAGAAGATGGAATATTTGAAATGTGACTGGCAGGGAGAGGCTAAACAAGAAAAATAAAGAACTGGACCAAAAAAATAAAAGCAAAAGAAGCGAGATTGAGACGATATAGATATAAATCTGAACAATGCAAACAAAACAGAACATTTGGAAGTATTTAAAGCTAATTCTACCAAAATGTGAACGGAAGAAAAACAAAAACAGAACGACCAAATCCGACATAAACAAAACTCTACTGGTGTAAAATATGGGAAGAGCGACGAGATCACAATAGAAATGCTGAAATACATGAAAGAAGGGTTAGAACAAATAGAAGAAGGAACAGTGAATGAAAGAAGCATAGAAATCCTAAAGAAAACTATAGGAAAAATGGCAAACTGGAGAGCACCAGGGCACAACCGAATACATGCATACTGGTTAAAAAAATTCACAACCTCACACGAAAGGCTAGCCCAAAGTCTGAGATGTATATAGGAAGCAAGCGTGTTAGACTGTATGACAAAAGGTAGAACTACACTGCTACAGAAGGACACGGAGAAAGGAAGCGTCCCCAGCATCTTTAGGCCGATCACATGCTTATTCACAACGTGGAAACTACTGACAGCACAACTGAGGTAACAAATCTACCACTCTCTGAATAATTGTGGACTCATCCCCGAGGAACAGAAAGGATGCCAAAAAGGAACAGAGAAACACATGATCTACTATATATATAGATCAAAAGATCCTAAAGGAGGTAAAAAGAAGGATACAGAATTTAGCCATGGTATGGATCGACTAAAAAAATGTGTACGTCAGGATCCCCCAATCATGGATAATAGAATGCCTAAAAATGTATAAAATACTAAGTAGGATCACCAACGTAATGGAAAATGCAATGAACATATGGAGACTGGAATTGACAGCTGATTGACAACACATAACAGAAATTAATATACAAAAGGAATCTTCCAAGTAGACTCACTATCATCATTACTGTTCATCATAGCCATGATGCCCCTGAATAATATTCTCAGAAAGTGCCAAGCCAGATACAAGTTCTGCAATACAGAGGAAAAAATGAACCACCTGATGTACATGGACGATTTGAAACTTTTTGCAAGGACCGAAAAGGAGCTAGAAACACGAATTATCTATCAGCCAAGATATCTAAATGTGATTTGGAATGGAAAAGTGCGCTCTACTCGTTATAAGAAAGGGAAAACTGGAAACGAGAGAAGTCATAGAACTACCCAACCAAACGGAGATAAGAGCACTAGGGGAACAAGACGACTATAAATACTTGGGAATTCTGGAAGCGGACACCATCAAAGAAACATAAATGAAAGAGAGAATTGGAAAGGAATACCTCAGGAGAACAAGAAAACTCCTGGAAACGAAATTATATTGCAGAAACCTAATAAAAGGTATAAATACATGGGCAGTATCACTAGTAAGATACTCTGGACCGTTTATAGGGTGGACAAAAGAAGAACTGAGACAACTGGACCAGAAAAAAATGCACTACACCCAAACGACGATATTGACAGACTCTACGTGAAAAGGAAATACGGCGGGAGAGGACTGGTCTGCATAGAATATTGTGTGAATGACAGCAAAAAAGAACTAGAAACATATATAATGCTAAATACTTAAAGGAGAATTATGGCAGCGAGAGATACTGAAAAAACAACAAAACAAATAACAGAGAGAAAATGACAAACCCAGAAAAGAAAAATGTGAAGAGAAACAACTCTACGGAAGATTCATAAGAATGACAAAAGATGAGAATAACGAAAACACCTGGACATGGATGCGAAAAGCACATATGAACTGAGAAACTGAATCTCTAATAACTGCAGCACAAGATAACTCAGTAAGAACCCACCATATCAAAGCAAAGATCGATGAAACACAAGAAACAGCAAATGAAGACTGTGGACAAAGAGATGAAACGATAAACCATATATTAAGTGAATGCAGCAGATCTGGCCAAAAAGGAATAGAAAATCAGGTACGATCAAGTGGGGAGGGCGGTGCACTACAAATTGTGCAAACGCCTGTATTTTGAACGTACAGACAAATGGTACAAGCATAAACGCGCAACAGTACTTGAAAACGATAACCACAAAATCCTATGGGCATGGACATAAAGACGGATAAACCCATCCAAGCAAGAAGACCAGATGTCGTAATAATTAACAAGAAAGAAAAATCTTGCAAATCGTAGATTTTGCTGTCCCATCTGACACAGGGTGAGTATGAAATAAAAGGAGAAACGGAGCAAATACACAGAGCTAACCAGAGAATTAGAAGGCATTTGAATGATGAAGATATTAAAATAATACCTATAATAGTAAAGCACTAGCAACAATTCCGAAAAACTTAGAACAAAGAATGGGAGAAATCGGAATCAGAGAAATGGCTGAAAAAAAAAAAACGGCTAACGATAATGAAAACGGCTGAAATATTAAGGAAAATATGAAGTAATGCGGAGAATAATACAAATATACAATATAATGAAGAAGCGTTACAAGGAATGAAGAACACTGAAGCTGCATATCTTCAAGTGCTACACTCCTATTACGCATCCCCTGCCATTGTCTCATCACCGTTCCTCACAAAAGAAATGTGTGATACCAAAGAGCCGACAAGGATCAAGGAGGATGGAAAGACTGAGGAGAGAGAGCACTGACCAGACCTCAGCTGGGCAAGCGCAAAGAGAACTGGGACCTTGGGGAAGCTTAGTGCCACTCAAATTCCAGTATAGACCAATGGCCGCTGCCAGCGAGAAATCAATGGTAAGGGGCTGTTGCGATGACGCAAATTTATTTGCAAATGCTATGAAGGAGGTGGAGAGAGCTGGACGTCTGGGAAGCTTATTGTCACTCAGCTTCCGGAGAACACGACAGGTTTCCAATCAGACCTTTGATGACGTGTGAAAGCTCCCCGTGAGCCAATAATAATAATAATAATAATAATAATAATAATAATAATAATAATAATAATAATAATAATAATCGAAAACAAGGCTACATTAAAGAAAGGTCACTGTTATATATATACCCAGGGTTGCAAGATTGGCCTTTTTTAAGCCAAATTTCGCAAAATTAGGATTTTTGAAGCTGTTGTTTGGGCAAAAGAAAAAAAAATAGTATTCGGCCTTTTCAAAAGCGTAACGTACGAACTAAGAAGGAATAATAATAATACTATTAATAATAATACTAATAATAATAGCATAAAACTGCTAATACTACTACCACTGCTACTACTAATAATAATACTATTAATAATAATACTAATAATAATAGCATAAAACTGCTAATAATACCACCACCACTACTACTACTACTACTACTACTACTACTAATAATAATAATAATAATAATAATAATACTATTATTAATAATAATAATATAATACTACTACTACTACTAATAATAATAATCATAATAATACTATTATTATTATTAATAATAATAATACTAATAATAATCATAATAATACTATTATTATTATTAATAATAATAATTATAATAATTATAATAATAATAATAACAGCGTTAAATAAATCTTATCTATAATGACTTCCGTCTTGCTGCTTCAATTCTTGACAATTCAACAAATGTTTATAATAAAATTTATCGAAGGAGATCAAAATAAAAAGAAAATGAGAAATATAAAAGCGAAGTTACAAAAAAATGTAAAACGTGTAGTTTTCAATTCTTCATCCTGTTAATGAAGATATCATCTTTTCTCCTCGTGCATACAGATAAGAGGAACCGAGTAACAAACAGTAGAAAATAAATAAATAAAAGCTAAAAGAAAAATAAATTTTATACGATAAAGAAAACAAATATTAAAATTTACTCAAATTCAAAAATTCATAAAACGAAAAATTCAAAAATGAAAACAAAAATCAAATTAAAAACAAAACAAAAAGAAAATATAAAAAGTAAAAAAAAATGTCTTATAAAAGTTATAAGTACATCTAATTTAAATCCATGTATTTTTAGAGGCTTTTTTTATCCACTTTTTGGTTTCTTAGTAATTATTTTTTTTTGAAGACTTGAACTTCGTTGTGTGAAAAACAGACCTCTTAATTCCTTACATCCAATTTAAAGTATCGAAATTGGATTTGAAACCGTAGCCATTGTTTCGTAGACATTGTCTTGACACTAACAATCAACAGATCAACGCGAAAAAAGGGAAGTAATTGTGTGAAAATTTTATCTGACTCTCTGCACGAGTGATAAAATATATCTTGTGTTAGGCGGAGTCGTTTGATGAGAAATATGGTTGGATTAAAGAACATCGTCGTTTGGTGTAAGGGATCCAAGTGTGAGATATATTTAATTGAAGGAAATGAAGTCTTATATAAATAATGATAAAAGGGGGTTGAAAAATTCAGATACCTTCTAGTTTGGTGTGAAATTTTAACAATAGCTACTATACATTAATTCATATTCCGTTAAATTTAAGTTTTAGTTTTAGCAGTGTTTGAAAGATTTTGTAATCTTACATTTTTTTTAAGTTTAAATATTTCAGATTTGCATGTATGCTCATAAATATATAATTATAATTATTATATTAACCCCCACCATATATATATATATATATATATATATATATATATATATATATATACATATATATATATATATATATATATATATTTTATACTTTAACTTTTAACTTTTTTTCAAATTTGACCTATTTGGGTCCCTTAAAAACAATTGTAACTGGCTTAAAACCCATAAAAGAACGACCCGTAAAATATCCAATCGTTTGAGGACCTTAGCGTCAGCCCGTCGATTTCGACGATGACGCGGAAGTCGATTAGTGTCCGTGCCGAAGGTGCAATGTGAGTCTCGGTACGCCCTCACTCCATCGCCACAGGATTTTCACCTCTCTCCTAGCCTAGGCAAAGTAGGAATATGCAGCTTGTCCAGTACTGCTAGAACCCTCTCCGCTGAAACAAAACTACAGAGGCAAGGACGGGCCAGGACATGCAATCAGCCGCATCCGATAGCTGAGGCCCGAGTCGAGTTGTACATCATCCTTGTTGACCGCGTCGGCACTGCTTGTTCATCCGCTGCGCAAGCCGTTGGGATTCCTTCTTCATCCGCCAAGAGCATCGTTAACCAGGCTTGAATTTTTGTGACCCTAAATAGGGGGGGATAATGGGTACTACACCTTGCCCAAGGATGACCCGGTACTGCAACGACTAAGGGGTAGTGACATTCTCCCCAAAACCCTGGAGCTCCCGCACCAGGGCCTCATTGTCGGATGTAGTTTTACGTCATATCCAGGACATATATAATCATATATATATATATATATATATATATATATATATATATATATATATATATATATATATATATATACATACATACATACAAATATATAAATATATATACATACAAACATATATATATATATATATATATATATATATATATATATATATAGATATCGGTATGGCTCAGAGGCTAAGGAATGAGGGTAGGGATTGTATGTTTTGGTCTCGATTCTTACTTATAGCACCGAAGTCTGTCTGTCCGTTTGTCTATCCGTCTCCATAATTTCAAACTTTATCTCCACTGAAAGTAAAAGTCCAAGAGCGGCGCTAAGGTCCTCCAACGATTGCATAGTTTACGGGTCGTTCTTTTATGGGTCTTAAGCCAGTTACAATTGTTTTTAAGGGACCCAAATAGGTCAAATTTGAAAAAAAGTGTTAAACATTTTGTATATTCATCACAGTTAATATTTAATTTTTAATTGGTTTATATGCGTGCCACCTTAGTACAGTGGCAACTAGCCTTATATGCTACAGTTTCGGTTTCGACCGAACTGCTTCAAGTAAGGACAAATCTTCGAGATTTGGTTTTAAAATAGCCAATCTGACAATCCTAAACAAAAATATGACAGTGCCTTCCATTTTATGAAGCCTCATTTTTATTTATTCATTTTAATTGTAATAATATATGATTAATATCGTAATTGCATAAGCAAGGAAATCGTAATAATTTGGACGTGCAGCGGTTTTTTACCGAAGAAAGAAGTCAGCTAAAACGTTATGTTCAAAAGGAAACATTCGAAAGAAACATGGCACAAAAGAACATTGTTTCTCAAGAAGTGCTCAACTGAAGTACGAAATCAAATATTTTCTCTTACAATGTGATTTTATTATTATGTAAAATCTCCTGAATATTTATTTGTTATTTAATGAATCTCATATCAAAAGCATTATTTTCATATCAAGTGCCCCTCATGTAAAACATTTACAAGAAGCACTCATCTAGCTACAACCACTGTCAATCATGTCTCTTATTCTCTACGTGTACGTTAACCTAAACGAAGTTCGATACTTTTCCAGAACTAACCCTCTATGGAAGACAATACCGCGGGGTTTCTACCCAGCTGGCTATAACATGGTCGTTTTAAAGTTCACTGTAAACTGGTTATTGAATAATCACATTTTTATCAGATTCATACAATTAACGATAAGCGCTGTGTTATCTCGCCGGCCACCTGGCAAACCTCTGTGACGCTGTAGTTATATGTTAACACGCGAATCCACATATTGCACGCAGAGACAGTGCCCCCCCAAAGAATCGACTAATAATTTTTAGTTGAAATAAGAGCCATTTATTTATAATACGTTCTCAAAATAATCCATTAAAATTTTTTTTCTTAATTGTTATTTTCTTCTTTTGATTATCATTTTCTTTTTCTTAATCCGCTTTTAAAAATATTATTTTTCTTTTGTATTTCTTGTTCCGCCCATCTTATTTTTCTTCGTTTTCTTCGTCATCGTATTTGCTTTCGTATACAATCGCATTTTATTCTCTTTACGTCGCGATAGCCATGAAAGCCGTTAAACAACCACATACAACTCTTTAATTTTAACGGTTAAGCACAAATAAACACAAAAACAAAATAAAGAAAATGATAATAGAAACGTTACCAGTAAGGTCTGTTATAAAAAACAGACAATCACACTAATGAACGGCTTCGAGTGATCGAAAGGACCATCGCGTATATAAGTTGACCAATAAATACAAGGTGATTTCAATAAGTTTCCAGACGTTTTGAACAGTTGGTCGTAGTTGGTACACGCCTAAAACATCGGTGATTTGTAGTTTTTATCAATTGTCTATCATTATTTGTATTCACTAGGTATTTTTACGCAGGTGATAATCAGAGATAACTCACTGATAATAACAGGTAGTGTTCCCTGGACTCTGAATGACAACAAGTCTTTCTACATTTCACGTACTGCCCATCTCCAGTTAGCACACAAAACGACAGGAAACTGATAAACTGGAAACAAAATGACAAAAGTAAAGTGGGAAGAAACAACTACACAGAGAATTCTTAATAATAATAATAGATGGGAATCACGGCGACATTGCTAAGACACGTCCTCAAAACCGAAAAAAACTGAAGGAATACTGACATATGCATAGCACAATGCGATTATAACTTACCACATTGAAGTATGAATTGTTAGAATACAAGGAAACAATAAATGTAGACTCTGTGGACAAAGACAGAAACGGTAGATCACATAATACGTGATAACAGCAAACTAGCTCCACTGCAAAACAAATACAATAACAATGACGATTACCTGGGGAAATGACTAAATTTTAAATAAGCAGACAAATATAAATGACAGACATCACAGCAAAATGAAAAGCACACTATTTTCTGGGATATTGACGTATAAACGGATAAACAAATCAAAGCAAGGAGACCAGATGACATCAGTTTACAAGACAGGAATAAATTGCCGAATTGTAGATTTTGTCGTCTAAACATATAATAAGGTAACGTTCAAAAACAAGAAAAAACAAAGTGAATATACGAAGCTTTCCAGAGATCTCAAAGGAATATCGAGCACTTCAGAAAATCAGTATAATATCAATAATTGCAGGAGCATTAGAAACGGCGGCAAAATCTGGAAAAAAAAACTACTTTTAGAAATTAAATAAAATGCGAAACACTGAGATTATGCAGGGAACGACAAAGATAAAAAAGAAAAGTTGAAACTTTAAGTGAAATACTTTGATTGCGGCAACTCACCAATATAAAATATGAGTCCTAACCCATCACAAAAAACTGCTACAGAAATAACACATTCAAGGAAACGGAAAGTGTAGAACATTTAATATGATATATACATACATGTATATATATATATATATATATATATATATATACATGCATATATATATAAATATTTATATGAATATATTATGAGGTAACGTTCAAAAGCCAGAAAACATACAAATATATATATATGAAATGATAATAGTATTGTTACATTCTAAGGTCCAAAAATTTATTTTTCATGCACAGCAATTCCTCCAGCATGTTAAAATGTCGTTACAGTTTTTACATATCCGTTTCGTTCTGCAAAAACAAAAGGTTATTATTATGTCAATACCGTCTCTTTTCAGTGCATATGCTTTTCAGAAAAAATAGAAATTCTATCCTTATATAGAAAGAAATGCATGACGATATAATGTAACAAGAAAAAAGTTGACAGAAGACTCAACAGCGCGTGTGTGCTTGTTTCGAAGCCATCTCTCTCTCTCTCTCTCTCTCTCTATATATATATATATATATATATATATATATATGGTCGCTGTCAACAAGAAATCAGTGGTAAGCGGCTGTTCGAACGCAAATTCATCTCTTTGAGGATAGACTGTGTGACTACTCCTAGTGAATAAATAATAAAAAAGAGCTTAATGGGCAATATAACTGGCCACATCTTTTCTAGGAATAATTAACTCATTAAGATCTTTAATTTATATACGTCCATAATCAGGTTGACACACTGGTTCTCGCTGGGCTACCGAAGTTAAGCAACGTTGAACATGGTCAGTACTAAATAGAGTGACCATTTGGGCCTTCCAGATGTTGTATGTGCTCTCCGCTTAGCTTGGCATTTTTTCCAGTCGTTCTGGACTCCTCCTTGCCACTGGATTCAAACAGTACCGATTCAGGAGAGGTGTGGTTGGAGATTACGCAACCCTTGCCTTACAATTACACAGTTTGTAAGGATGTTTCCTTTTGTTATTGTTATGTAACAGAGTGCGGGCTCGCGTAGAGCAGCGGTATGCAAATATTCGAGCCGTGTGTGAGATGCAGTCGAAACATGAAGAAGGGGTTTTGGCCATCGATGTAGTATCTGTTCAAATGCTGCACTTTTTTGTTTCGGTTATTTAATGAGAAATCTTACATGACGGATTATTTTTTTTAATTTTTTATTATTAACCAGGGTGTCCACTTTTGGGAGCTGGTTTCCCCCAAAACTGACCTTGTGTCTAACTCTTCCCTCGTGGAGAGGTAATAAACAAAAAAAGAATACCTGCACAGACCAATGATAACGTTAAAGTAAATAAATGTTTGTTTTTTTTAATGGAAAAAAGTGAGTCGGATTATTTCTTGTATTGGTTTCCTTTCGACTGTATGGCTCCCGAATATGGGCATATAACGATCACGTTACGGTTACAGACTTTCAAACGCGAATAACTTTTATTTCTCGGCCAACTTAATGACACCCATTATTTTCATACATTCTTTTCTTTAAAGGACGTTAAGTTTCACCAAAATATATTTTCTTACAGTCACGACTTGATTATTACGTAAATCACAGCATGCATGAGAGGTGTGAGTTCTTTGTTCTTCTGTGTTAATAGAGGTTAATTGTTTTTATAGAGATTAGAAACATTATATGAGTTAGACATTGTAAAAACACCCTTTAAAAGTTGTATAATTTAATTTAAGGTTGGACATCATATTTATTTTGCACACTGTAAACGATGCTACCACCAACGAATACGCAACACGTTGTCTGTGATTGTATCCATTGTCCCACCAGCTACCAGTCGTACCAATTAACATTTTAAAAGCTTTTAAGACACAAAAAACACAAAAAACAAACAAACAAAAAACAAACAAACAATGAATTCAATTCTCTTCCTTTATTATTGTTACGGACTCTCGTTTTTGACTAAGTTTGAACTGCTTTTCTTTGTTTCAATACAGCTACACAATTACAAGGTAAGCGTTTGAAAAGTGTCCATAAAGTGAGTGGGGGTGACCGTCCTTGAGTTGACAGAGACGCAAGTGGTTGACTACCTTCCGGTCAACTAGTACACTCTTGTTTCGTTTGCATTTATCCTCTGCTTGTTCTTTCGTCTCCATTGTCTACCCACCTCTGCCACAACAACCGGGATATATTTTCCTGGCTATTGTATCGTGTAATTTACTCGCGGACTTATGAATTATGAATGGAGTTATATGGTCCAAGCTATATAATCAGCGAGGTATTCAACCTTGCTGTTACAGATAAAACGTCGATTTGGCTAATTTAATACAAAAGGAGAGTTTGTTTATATCGTATACTAGTTAGTTAATTATAATTACATTTTATTATCGCGTTTATTTTACGTTTAAAATAATAATACACAGTCTATTATTTCACGATTAACCCGACAAACAAAATGGTGTCTGTACAACATTACGTAGAGGTTAAAAAAAAGTTTTCAGCAAACCAGGATAGTATGCGACTATCCGACCAAAAGGTGTTTAGTCAGATTTAGTTCCTGATATTAAAAACTGGTTCTTTTGGGCCGATTTATCTTGTGATTTGTCAAGTTTGACGAGGGTGACGTGGCGTAATGGATAAAATACTTGGTAGTTGTAAATTGCATTTACATATAAAAAAATAAAAACAACAAAAAATATCAATAAAAAATACGTTGCGAATTACTTCGGATTTTCTCTCTGTCGTGGCTGACGAAATGAGACCATGCTGCCCCCAGTTATTAAAGAAAGGGTTCCTTTAGAAATTCTGTTCAGCTTCCCGAGTACGACAAGATACACCTGAAGACAGTTGGAGGTTCCTATTTACAACGCTTGTCTACCGGACAGAGTTAGACACTAGGGTCGTTTTTTAACGCGGAGAAAAGGAACAAAAATTAAAAATTGTCTCAGTCGTGAAGGACTTATCCTCCACAGACAGAGAACAAGAAATTGAAGTGCAGCATCTGAAGAACAGATACTACACTACTACAGTAGTCCGAATAATAAAATTAAGAATTATCAATTCTTATTACAATAATTCAGAAAGATAATTTTTATTTAATAATTTATTTCTTAAACTCTTAAATAAATATGAATCTATATATAAAGAAATCATTAAATCATTTTCTGTTGTATTCTAAAATATGTACCTGGCTTTGCAAACTCAGTTTTTCATGGTTAAAACAATTTAACAATATTTAGAAAACACATGGCCGACTTGCTCCCTGCCACTCTGAACTATATCTCATACAGTTCTAAGATGTCCACTTATCCAAACTTTACCTTTTCGCCTATTAGTTTTCTTTTCGCGGATTAGTTTGTTGTTACTCGTATAAGGCACCTGTCATGGGAAATACTGAAATTGCCCAGGCAATTTTTATTTGGTCATAGTGCTCTGACTTCGAAGTCTTGGTTTTTCAAATCCTACGTTCCTGTACATTGTGTCTACCATTCATACTGTAGAAAGGAGATTAAAAAAAATAATGCCTAATCTATTATTTTACAATTAAACCAACAAATAAAATGGCGTACATGCAACATAAGGTAGACGCCCTTCTCTCCCAAATAAAAATGGTCGTCACCTGGATCTAATATACGCATATCTAGGAGCTTTATTCATGGGTTCTCATGTGAGAAAACAGTCTGATTCGAAATCCACACATCATATCATAACTATAATTCAGCAATTGAGTGAGTGGTTGATTTTCACGGCGCTTTATTCTTGCCGCTGTCAGCTCTCCAGCGTAATAACGCCGTTAACTTTCGAACCTTTCCACACCAATGCGTACTCTGTTACTACCCTCTGCACTGACTTTCCATCAATTCCACACTTCTTCATATGCACCATCAAATGTTCTTCTGTCTTCCAAGTTTCTTAGCTCCAACGTTAAGTTTAGAACAAGCAGGGAAAACTGACGTTGCCCCGGATTCAATGGTAATAAACGAATCACTCCCTTTTTTTTGTCATCCAAATCGATGAAATAACCCATTTTTCAATCAAATTAATTGATTGCTAGCTCTAGTTGTGCCCCCATCGCAGTGCACTGAGAGAAAGCTTCATATACCTCCCAGCAACGACTTAGTCTACAATACATTGTAGTCTATATTGCACTGTATAGAACCTATCATTGGGTTATAAATTTATTTTATATATAATGGCTTGCATTAAAGTTTAAAATGCAAAAGTCAATTATTATGCTTCAATGGTGCTCTAAACAGAATCAGGCATTTCGAACAAGCCTCTGTAACATCAAAGAACCTGCTGCTGATTTTATGTGACTGGCCTAACTGCTTGTGCGGTGATAATGGCTTTAATTTGAGTTTAAAATGAAAAAGTTAATATGCTTCAATTATGCTTAAAAAGAAACAATCATTTCAAACGTGCCTTGCTGTATAAAAAAAGTACTGATAATTTTTATGTAAGGTCTCTCGGCTTGTATGGGAATAAAACTTCCCGAATGAACTTGCGATGTGGTACTGTATATTGGGTAATTTTGCTCGAATTGCCTGTCTTTCATCAGATTATTTCGATTATCAATTATCGATATTTATTGAAGACATTCCGACATAAAACCTATCTAAAAACACTCCCAAACAGTCGAGTGAAATTTCATAAAAATCGGCCCAGTTATTTCCGAATCTATAGGGAACGAACTCATACACACAGACAAACAGACACAAACAGACACACACACACATACACACACACACAGAAAATTTATTTTATAGAATAGTAGAACTAAAATATTTTGTTATGATTTTTTTCAACATTTACGAAAATTAAAAATTATTAACTGGCAAGATTGACGAATTACTCTCAGTGCCATTGAAGGAGCTGGACGCTGTAGTATAGAGACTTAAATTGTTAAAAAATCGTTTGGAATTGGCTGGTCACGTTGTAAAAATGTGCGATCATTGAACATTTTAATTAGAAACTCTGCGATATTTTTTTTATTACATTTTCACCCCAAACAAGGCACATTGTCACTTTGGTGTAGGGGGCAACAATCAGGGCAACAACTACTGGGGTACTATGTAGGGATTTGGGCAGCAAGATGTTGGGTCACGTTGCACTTGAACTTCTGCACGTCAGTACAGTTGGGGAAGCAGGGACCTGGAATGGAATTCCAAAGTCTAGCGGTTCTGGGGAAGAAACTACTGGAGTAGAAAGATTTTTTACATCTATGGATCTCTACAGTGTGGGGGGGGATTTTGCAGCCTATCGGGTTTGTCGAGGGCGTTCACGTCGTGGGGACACATGTGTTTGCAGTTCGTCATA
This sequence comes from Euprymna scolopes, assembly GCF_053919585.1. Lineage (NCBI taxonomy): Eukaryota > Metazoa > Mollusca > Cephalopoda > Sepiida > Sepiolidae > Euprymna > Euprymna scolopes. The sequence goes on along the minus strand of NC_136489.1, from coordinate 17,247,144 downwards.
GCATTCACCATTAAAACACTTGTAGAACAGGCAGAGGGATGCAACGTTTCGTCGATGGGACAGAGGCTGAAGCTCAGATGCCAGTTCAGGGCCTATCAGATTTGCGACTCTCTTTTGAGCCTTGTCAAGGAGCGAGAGACTAGCAGCCGATGCACCAGCCCAAATATGACAGCAATACTCCATACATGGGCGAATGGTGGCCTTATAGAGGTACAGGATACTTTCGGGTGTTAGTAGTTTTTAGCACTGTAGAGAGAGCCCACCTTCCTTACAGCGGCCCTGGCAATGCGCTCGATGTAATTGTTCCAACTCATGTTTCATGTGAACCTTAGGCCAAGGAGCTTGAAAGACGTACTCTCAGATAAAGAGTCGTTGGCCATTGCTATAGGTGGTAGAGAAGGTTTCTTGTAATTATTGAATGAAACTAGTTTAGTCTTGGCGGCATTGAATGTGACCATCCATTTTTGTCCCCATTCCACTACAGATTGGAGGTCATCTTCTAGTGTTTCTGCCATTTCTTTAGATATGTGTTCATTTGTTTTCCTGTCGTGCCTGTTATAGAGTGTGGTGTCATCAGCATATATACCCATCTCAGAGGAAATTTTGTCGGGGAGATCATTTATGAATATCAGGAACAGTAGAGGTCCAAGGATAGACCCCTGGGCCACTCCTGCATTTATATCATATTGTTTAGATGTACGAACGTCGAGAACAACCTGGATTTTTCTCTTATCTAAGAAGGATTTAATTATATTAAGTATTCTACCAGTGATACCGTATGATCTAATCTTCCTGAGGAGACCTTGTGCCATACTCTGTCAAAAGCCTTAGATATATCTAGAGCTACCGCTCTGCCCTCCCCCGATTTGTCTAGTGAATGGTATATACGTTCAGAGATTACAATAATATCCGTGCATTTATGACTCACAAGCAGGGTTACATGGCATTGCCCCGGGAAAAAGTTCAACATATTTCTATGAAAACTTTTACCCCTTATCTTTTCTCTATCTTTATTTCTTCCTTCCATTTTCGATCAACCCGTTCTCTAAACCTCTATTTTCTCTGCTCAGACAGTAATTTTTGTTTTTTGCAAATTAGTGCATAACACTGGCAAACATTCTTCCCTTGACGAACTCTGGTCCAGTTTACCCCAGGCGGATAAATAATATTTTCCCAAATTTTAGATCTTATTCATCCGGGTCATCACCGAACAAGACTAAATAAAAAAAGACGGGAAAACGAAAGCAGCGTTCTGACAGTATTAAATAAAAAAAAAAAAAATGTTTATTGGCGTCGGTTTATTTGATACCCCCGAAGTAACTCCACTAGTAGAAAATGCGTTAATTTGAGGTAAGGCGCAATTGTTGTTGAGTTAAGACTTGTTTGCTGTTAGCAATTTAATTTGTGCCTATTGGCTTTTATTTTTAAGTAAGTAATCTATGGATATGCGTTTGCGTGAAAGAAATAGTCTCAAATAATGTTTCATTATCTCGGTGCGTGCTTGATAAAATTGAACGGAAACAATGGGTCAGAATTGGAAATGACGCCCTCTGCGACCAACCGACACTTGTTTACTGACGTCGTTCGGACACAAAACGGAACGTACCCGTTGACCGAACCAGTTGTACCTACTCTCTTAAGATTGCCATTCCAGTCTTTCTTTTTTGCCTACTTTTATTTTCGTTTACTTAGATAGTAAGATTTAACTTGTTCTTTCTTTTTTTTTCTTCTTTTGTCCTCCACTTCTGTCCTTTTCTTTTTTATGGGGCGTTTTAGTATATTAGTTACTTCTTTCTTTCTTTTTTCGTATATTAGTTACTTCTTTCTTTCTTTTATGTATATTTTCTTACTTCTTTTCTTTTTTTAATTGTATGTTACTTTATTCGTTCTTTTTGTATATTCCATACGTCTTACTTCTTTCTTTTTTGTGTATTACTTCTTTATTTTTTGTGTGTAAGTCAAATGTAAATAAGTTCTTGTTGAACCCCTACCTAAATAATCAATTTGTAACCTATTTCGGCCTCTAATTATAATTACACTACTTTTCGCTGACTACACTACCCTCATCACTTGGCCTTTTTGTCAAGATCAAAGTGTAGTATCTTTCTTCAGATGCTGCACTTCCATTTCTTGTTCTCTTAAGATGAAGGAGCAGTCCTTCACGACTGAGACAATTTTTTTTATTTTTGTACCTTTTCTCCACCTTAAAAAACGACTCTGGTGTCTAACTGTCCCGTGGGGAGGCATTGTAAATAGGTACACTCATCGATTCTTATCCCCGAGTGACTTTCGGGCGTTGATAAGTGATTATTCACACACACACACACACACACACACACACACACACACACACACACACACCCACACACACACACATATATATATATATATATATATATATATATATATATATATATATATATATATATAGCATGTTTTTACAAATAATTTGTCTCCATTAATTATTTTTCCTTATCTGTACATTTTAAGTTTATTTCTTGTTTTAAATTAACATGATAACAATTGGCGTCTGAGTTACGTAAAAAGTTTTAACTTTTCTTTCTTCGTTAAACATTTTCTCTTTTTCTTTATATTTATTTCTCATTTATTCTTGAAATACGCATTTGATTTTTTTTTCATGCAATATTATATATTTTTTTACTTTTTCCGCGTTTCTTTCTTTCTTTGAATATTTCATTCTCCTCTTACCCGCTATGTGTATTTTTATTCTTAATTTATTTTGCGTTTTGGATTAAAATATGTTTTTATTTACTCCCTTCTTTTGTTTTATTTCTTTTATTATTCATTTTTCATTCACGTTTTCCTCAACGTGTTTTCTAATATCGCTCTGCCAGCGTTCTTTTATCTTTATATATAGTCGACACTCACATATAAGTGTACGTCTGTATGATATTATATGTATTCAGGTTTATAGTCAAAATGTATATGTGTATATGTTTTATTTTCAAGGTAAATAATTTCAGTTTCCTAATGAGTCTACGCTAGAAAATATTTAGCATTGGCATTCTATTGACTGATTGTTTCTACGTAATGAAACAGTTGCTGTAAAATACTTAAAAATTTGGTCGTGTGGAATGAACTAAATGGTAAAATTAATAAACTCTTGAAATTTGAAATGTAGTTAACTTGTCATCCAGGTATATATATACATATATATATATATATATATATATATATATATATATATATATATATATATATATATATATATATGATAAATTTAAATTTTATGACTTGAAATGGTTAAATTTCAAATCTAGAATTTTTATTATATGCAAGACAAAGAATACATTTCAATAAGTATATCTCCTTTACCTATTCTACACAATGGACTGATTTAATAAAGTATATATATATATATATATATATATATATATATATATATATGATTTTAAATAACTATTTTTTCCTTATAGACCCAAGTGTTCTATTCTCTCGGGATCGTATGTGCAGAAAGTCATGATCGAATCCGGTTGAGGAATTCGAACCAACTGCAATACTATCTCTGACTCTATAAGCCAGAAAAAATACCCTGGGCCACTATCTAACGCAATAAGAATTAAGTAACATTTAGCATTCATAACGCCAAACAAAAGTAAACGTAATTAAGACGAACTAATGTGATCACGGGACCGGGAAGTCGTGATCTCGTACGAAGACCAAGAGACACATATTTTTATTTCACAGACAGTGCTCAACTATTAGGTGTGCGTGAGGTCTTTCTTTCTGCTTTTACTTTTCAGTACACATATATGTAGGTTTGTATATAAATGACATTTTTTTATACCGTTGTCTCCTTTTGTGCATGTAAACGCACTTAAGGAATACATTGTAAAATATTCAACATTTTGAAATTTGGAAAAATAAAATGTTGTCATTTATTTGTTGTATGCTCTGTAATTACATTGAGCTTCATGAATTAAAGGTTCGGTATGAATAAAAGGTGTAATATATTAAAAAAACATATTTACACATAAATATATGTATGTGTAATTAGTACTTAATGCCGTATCCCGAGGTTCTACTGTATATATATATATATATATATATATATATATATATATATATATATATATATATATATATATATACAGGCGAATGAACTCTTT
>NC_136489.1:17220514-17238014 GCF_053919585.1 Euprymna scolopes | reverse complement strand
CACAGACACACACACACACACACACACACACACACACATATATATATGTATATATATATATATATATATATATATATATATATATATATATTGGGGGATATCTGTGTATTGTGTTTTGAAAGAGAGACAGAGGGACAAAGCATCGTTTAAGTGTCCAGGACCCTGAAAATGTGTTGCAAATTATTTACTGAATGTTTAGTCTCCTTTTAATTTGACATACGATTCCTGAAGGTGCACAAATCCCATGGTGTAGTTCCGTGTACAGTGATGAAGTTTGGAATCTCTACCAAAATAGTGCGACAAGTCACACTGCTTATGTAACGCAGCAGTAGCGTATAGAAAACTGTTAATCAGCAAAAAAGTATTGATTATTCTTTGAGGTTAACCTTGGAGAATGAAGCCTGCTTTACTCCTTGTAAACATATTGAAGGTTTTAAGATTAAACTGAACTAATGTTGGGTGAAAATACCCTTAGATGCTATGGATGATTTCACAAAAAGACTTCTTAGTGTAGTGAACGTTCGAGGGAAACATTTGGAGTAATACTTATTGTTCCTTTAGTATTTGCTTATCATTTTTTGTAATTGTAATAAATTATTTTCTTGGGATAAATCTGAGTTTTATTTTGTAACAGAATTTATGCCCTACCATGTATATATATGTATATATATATATATATATATATATATATATATATATATATATATATATATATAAAGCTGAATGTGTGTGTGTGAGTGTGTGTAGTCACGAATAGGCTCCTATATGGTTGGCTATTTTAAAAAACTAATTACATATGATGATAGAAGATGTAAAGACACAGGAATGGGTATGTTTGATCTGGCAGAACGGTGGTTCGTTAAAAGCGTGGGAGTCTGCGTTCGCGCATGGTCTACAAAGTATAGAAATAAAAAAATTTAAAAATTAAAAAAAAAGTTTACAAATGTTTTTGATATACATGTACATAAGAATACTTTGATAAGTATGTTTTAAGTTAAATAGGGAGAAAATTGTGGGGTCTGCGGTCGCGCCCAGCCTCCATGGAATGGAAATAGGCACAACATTTAATAAAGACTTTTCATATCTATATGCGTAAGTATACTTTGATAAGTATGTTTCAGTTTGAAGAAATATGGTATAATAAAATTATGGGGTGTTCGATCGCTCTTGACCTCCATTTCACAAAGTTTGAGAAGGTTTTTTAATATAGATCGACAGAATATTGTGATAAGTGTTTCAGTGTGAACACGGATGGTATAATAAATTATGGGGTTTATCAATTTTATTTTTACTTTCATCATATTTTGCTTTGGTTTTGATACCCCCAAATTCGAAGCTATCTCTTTACAACACTTCCTTTTCATAACCTATCATACTTTCATAAATCAGAGTCCATTTTCTGTAGGCTGTTTTTGAACCCAGTCAACGACGGGTAATCTTGCTAGTATATATATATATATATAATTATTAATTTTACTGTAATAATTAAATACCTACAGACATTAGTGTTTCATACTTTCGGGAATCTTCAGTGCAGGGTGTCTCGATTAACACCAGTCAACAGATTCGAACTCAGCAACACGAGCCATCTCTGACTCGATTAGCAAAGACCGTATCCATTCGGCTACCATTAACCGCGTAAAATAACGTTGAATTTAAAATTTTTATTTGTTAAAATGTTCTTTACGTCAGTCAGACAGTGCTCAAATCGTTAGACGATGATCTATGCATAAGAGCTAAATTGACCGACTTTTTAATTCAACTGAAAGTACTCAACGATAAGAAACGTGTTTCTTAAAGGGGCTGTCATAATGATGTTTTTTTTACTATAATAATTAAATACCTACAGACACTAGTGTTTCATCCGTTCGGGAATCTTCAGTGCAGGGTGTCACGATTAACACCAGTCGACAGATTCGAAATCGGCAACACGAGCCATCTCTCTCTCTCTCTTCCTAAATATATATATATATATATATATATATATATATATATATATATATATATATATATATATATACCAAGTTAAAGGTATTCAGGGGATAAAACCCATGAATTAAAAAAGAGGTTATTAAGAGTGCTGCATTAAAAAGAACAAAGTATAATATTGTTATTTATGTAGACAAATATTACATAGTCGCTACACTGAACATGTTAATGTTTCGGAACGATTCATTTATTGAAAAACCAAAAGTACCTGTTCAGGCGACAGAAATAAAACTTGTCTGCTATTCAAATTAGCTGGTCCTTAAATGAAGAGAGAGAAATATATTTTTCTTAACTATAAAATTAAAATATTTATTCGCTAACTTGAAGTGCGGGGGTGATACTAAGTGACATTAATAGACTCAAAAAGACGGAAAAGGGGATGGCGTCTAAAAAGAAAGAAAAATAGTATTTAACGATGGTACATTTTCAAATTAAATCTTTAAAAAATCCCCCACACGTATTAAATTATTTCTACGTATTTTAAACATTTTTGGAACTTTTCTCTCTTTTTTGCACCTTGCCCCTTCGAAACCAAACTTGAAAAATGCTAACGATTACATGTCTCGTATACCGATACGGGACCAAGAAGTGGGTGCTCATTTTACGTATTTTTTATATAAAATTTTATTATTTTTAAAAAGTTCTATCTTTTATATTATTTTAAAGGTCGGTGAAACGTATTCCCCCCACCCCAGTAGAATTTGATTTCTGTTTAGTAGGTTAGCTACACTGACTTGGGTTGTAAGAAAATGCCAAATATTTTTTTAAATTTATAATTCAATCAAATAGTCTTGTCTTCTTTCTTTTGCATTAGAAAACTATTTGTTTGGTTTTTATTTTTATTTGAAAACGATTTCAACTTGCAATGAAAATACAACCGAAACAATCCTTTTAAAAATTTGGGACGCTAAGACCGTAATGTATTTCCCCGTATTATCAAAGGCATCTGTGAATAATATTCGTAAAAAAAAAAATCTTTATAATGTTTTAAATTAAAAATAGCAATGTTTACATTGTATACAATTATAAAAACTCATATTTATATTGTTTAACGACTGGGCAAACTGATTTTTCTACTTTTAAACTGTCAATTACAGAATATATGAAAGACATTAAATCATAAATGTGTTTTTGTTTGAAAACTTGCAATGAAAAATCTAAAAAAACTGCGTAAAATGCCGTTGAAAAAAGCAAAGCAATAAAGATTTATTTTAATTTTTATTTGCATTATAAACGCGAAGAGTATTGTCGATTAAACAGTTTTAACGACTTTGTTTTATGTAATTGCGCATGTGCAGAACATTTTAAACCGGAAGCTGAAGACCGGTACACAGTTTCAACTTTTAAGCAAGACACTTTGAGTTTTATAATATAATAGATATACTGTTATACAAAAATACATTTGTGTGCGTTTGTGAGTTCGTTCGATATAGATTCCGAAACGGCTGGACTGATTTTTATGACATTTCACAAAAATGTACTTTATTTACCTGGTAGTGTTCTTAAATAAGTTTTGTATCGGAATGTCTTCAACTAGGATTGATAATCGAAAAGAAAATGTGACGAAAGAAGGAACAAGCGATTTTGACCAAAGTTTCCAGCTTACACAGCCTCACATCACAAGTTTATTTGAGAAGTTTAATTATTACACAAGCCAAAATAACCGATATAAGATCAACAATAAGATCTGTGATATATATTTATTTTAGATTTTCATTCAAGCCATTATATATAAAAATAATTTTATAAAACCAACAATAGGTACTTTAAAATGCAGTGTAGAGTACAATGTATTGTAGACAAGTCACTGTGAGGAGACATGTGAAGCTTACTCCCGGTGCACCATGGGGAATCCCAGACTAGAGCAGTCAACAAATTGATTGAAAAATAGACGATTTTACCAATTTCGATGACAATAAATATATGCGAGTGTTAAACATTCGTTGATCATCATTAAATTCCGAGCAAGTATATATATATATATATATATATATATATATATATATATATATATATATATATATATATATATTTAAAGTGATAGTTGTGTAGTTCCAACGAGAGAAAAAATGTATATTTAAAAGAGTGTAGCCATCAACAATTGTGGGTTTTTTTTTAAAGGTTTTCATCATATTTTTATTTTAAAATATTTTTATAACGCGTTTCGAGCTTAGGGTGTGCTCTCTTCAGATATTTTCGTAAAAAGTTTTTCTTTAAAATGGGAGTTTGTAGATATGCCTCCGCTGATATTAAATATGTTTTTCATAGTGGTGCGATGCGTGTGTTCAGTGTTTAGACATTCTGTCTCCAACTGTAAGTTGTTCACTGTGACCGGTCAAAGTTAGTTTCAAAGAGTGTTTTTTAGTCCATATGGTGAAGGTTTTTATGGCTTCTTTAGGGTTCTTTTTAAAGACTTTCTTTCCCCATGTATAGCATACACTCACACACAATCACATACGTATACATATATATTCATGTACATGTACACATGCACACGCACACGCACGCAGGCACACACACATACACACACGTACATACATAGAAATATATGTAGGAGCATACATATATACACATATACATACCCACCTACACACCCACACACGTACTCGCATACATCCACCGCTAACAATTATTTTTATTTTTTTATTTTTTATTTTATATATATATATATACACTTTTTTTTCCCCCAACCAAAACACGCATGTATATATGCGCTTAATTATTCAGACATACGTACACGCACCCACACACACACAAGTAAGATGGAGAATAGGTAGAAGATATATATACACACACATACACGCACATACACACATATATGTACACACATATATGTATGTGCACATACACTCACAAACATCCACATACTATGTAGGCACATACACATACACACACACATGCACACACACAGACATATGCAAGGGCTCACACATACGCGTATATCCATATTCACGCGAACACATTTACCCACTCATACATGTGCATACATATGTATATATATATATATACACACATACATACGGATGTGTATACACTCATCCACCCATATATATATATATATATATGGGCACATGCACTCACAATCACACACACACATACATATTCATATATCCCACTTTATGTATATATTGGTTGAAGTTTCCTTTCCAATCCATGCACATATGCATACATGGATTCGGTCACCCAAACATAAGTGCACGTATATATACAAACAAGATGTAGCATAGATAACAGATGATATATAATTATACACACACGCATACACAATCATATGTGTACACCCACGCACACACACATATATACACGCACACACGCGCACATACACATACATACGTTTAATTTCTAGTTGTTTGTTTAGTTAAGAGAAATGGTACTGCACTGGGTATTGTGCTTTTTTGTTGTTTCGTGCACACCCACCCAAGCATGCATGCGTGTAAGTGTATTTTGTGTTTTGCCTATTTATGTGTATAATTATGGAGAGATTTTTAAGGCGGGGTTAAACTTTGTTATGAAATTTTTTTCTTGAGTTAGCAAGTAGAAGTAGTTGTCAGTTTGGAAGATGGGCATTATCTCGAATCTGCCTCCACTGCATGCGTGTATATGTTGTGATACATGTAGGTGTCTATTTTCCGCGATTTTGATGTTGGATCGGTGTAGGGCTACTCTATTACTAAGGTTTTTTGTAGCGCCTATGTAGGATTTATCGCATGCTGGACATTTTATTACATAGATCACGTTTTTTGAGGTGCAATCTAGGTTTTTTTAAATTTTGAATGTTTGTATGGGGTTCGTAAATGTGTATGTGTTTCCCTCTAATATTATGTTGCAGACTCCACATCGTTGTTTGTTGCATTTTGTGACTCCTTTTGTTGCGTCTTGATTGAGTTTGGATGAGGTAAGAATGCGTTTTAGGTTTTTGGGTTGGCGTTTGCTTTTTATTATTTTTGTTGTTTTAAGGAAATTGTTTAGTTTGCTGTTTTGGTTAAGTAGGACGAGGTTTTTCGTTATCTCTGTGAAAAGTTCTGGGTTGTTTGTGTTGTGTGTGGAGACGTATGTTAGGATTTGTTCTTAGTTTCGTTCTTTAGGGGTTCTCAAATCTTCTACTGGTATATTTGTCGCAAGTTGGATCCCTTTGTCTATAAGTTTTGATGGGTATTTTCTTTTTCTTAAATTTATTCGTAGTTCCTTGAGTCGGATTTTTCGAAGGTTATTGTCCGTGATTATGGTGCAGATTCTACGTGCTAGGGTGTAGGGAATTGATTTTATGCAGCTTTTAGGGTGGTGACTTTTAAAGTGTAGGTATTGTTGGGTGTCTGTAGGTTTGCGGTAAATGTCTGTGATAATGTTATTGTCTTTAATCTTTATCAGTATGTCTAGGAAAGGTAATTCTGTAGAGCTTTGTTCTATGGTGAATTTAATTTTTGGGTGTAGGTTCTGGAGTATGGTGTGTAAGTCTGTGATGTCCCCCCATGTGGGTTTCCATAGGATGAAGCAGTCATCTAAGTACCTTTTCCATGATTCTACAAACAGTATTTTAGTGCTGTGGCCAAATTTTTGTTCTATTTTTTTATATAAGGTTTCTTCTAGGTAGGCTAATGTAAGGCTTGCATCGTGGCAAAATTGCTATCTCATACCTACTTTTCAAGCACTTAAATGAAATGCGCACCGATGAATTCATTACACTTGTATTAACCAGCCGCCTCAACCTATATACTCGCGTCCTTTTTTTTTACATGGAGTTCACTACTTATCAAGGCCCAATGGCCACTCAGGGATAAGGATTATTGTGTGTACAGTAATCAAAGGGATAGTGTAGCAATAGTATTGGAGAATTTGTAAGGTGTCATTACTTAGAGGGAGCGGTTCATCAGGAATTTGTTTGTGTTGGACGTGAAGACATCAAGGTTGAAGTCGGGAGGGAAACAGGCAAGCGGAACAGAGTTCCACAGGCGTGCAGTTCTAAGAAAGAAGCTTTGTTCATGGAATCTGCGTTTTGATTTAGGCACAGATAGGGAATGGGGAAAATTATTGACGTTGGTTTCAGCTAGTCGGGTGTTTTTTGAAAAAGATTGGCGAGGGGGGACTAGAGAATGGAGCTCAGACGAGCACCTTCCATGGAAATAACAATAGAACAATGACAGGCTCGCTACGTCTCTTCTGTGGGAAAGAGGTTGCAGGGTAAAGAAAAGGGCATCCCCCACCAAGCCACGGAGTCTATTTTTTACTCTTTTTAGCAGCCCCCGCCCAGATGTGGCAGCAGTACTCCATCTTTGGACGTACTTGGCTCTTATATAGATAAAGTCATATCCTTTTACCTGAAGAACCCACCCTTTATTGTAACGGATCTTAAATGCTGGACGATTTTCTGATTAGATACTCAGTGCGATATCCCTCAATAAAAAAAGAACCCACAATTTTTGTTATTATATAAAACTTGTTTTAAATGTTTTGTATACTTAATTTAATACAAAAGAAAAACTGGCGAACCTCTCTACATTTGATTTTAGTCTTTTTTCAGTTTTTTTAGACGGATTATTATCGAATGGATGCTAGTCTATCTGATTTAAAAAAAAAAAATTAAAAAGAAGTTAATATTTAAATATTTGTAAGGCGTACTCGGTTTCAAATGCAACATTCTAGTAAATCGATAACCATTTTAGAACCAATCAGCGGTTTTAGGACAAATCTCGCGAATTTACAGAATTTCCATTACTAACGATTAATATATTCTCCAATTTCTACTTTAACCCTTATCCTCGGGTGGCCACTTGGCCTTGATAAGTGGTGATGCCTATGTAAAAAAAAATCTAGACTTAAAAAAAACAACATTTTAGCCTTTTTTAAATTTCGCTTTTTTATTATTGTTCTTTGAAATATTATGAACATTAATAAATTCAATAATATATATATATATATATATATATATATATATATTAGTGATGGGCGATTCCAATATTTTCCCGATTCTGATACAATTCCCGATTCCGTACTAACTTCGTTATTCTGATACAATTACCGATTCCGATTCCGATTCTTTATAAATCTTTGAATATTCAATATAAAAGTGTTATTTTGCACCGAGTACCGTAAAAACATATCTTAAATGTGACTATAGATTCTCAAACGTAAAAACACACGTGTGCGGGTGTGACCTAGAGATTTTAATCCTACTGGAAGTTAAAACAAATACATATTTATTTTATTATTTCTACAAGCAGTGGAAGATATTTCTTAAACCAAAATCAAATGAAAAAAAATTAAGGGGTCAGTTTCGGCATCAGAAACTAGGCTCGAAATGTTTTGATTCCAATACCAATTCCGATACTTCAAAAAGCTCAGATTTTTCCGATTCGCGGTTACGATTAATCGTCATAACACTTAGTTACATCTCTTCAAATATGTTTGAAACAAATATAAAGTTTGTACGTATCTTGACACATTTCCATTCCGTTAAAACTATACCGGGCAATGATTACCAATCCCCCGTGTTTTTAACATTTCCACAATCTTTGTTGACGAAATTTATATATATATATATATATATATATATATATATATATATATATGGGTTCTGTATTTTGAGAAAGGTGGGGGCCATCTTGTAGCTTCTTTCCTCGCTTATTTATCTGTCAAATATTCTCACCGCTCCTCGTTTCTCTGATCGTTCAAACATGCAAATTTAAATATAATGTAAACTAACATCTTGCTACCTTCCTCCCGTTAAATGCTGGTCACTAAGAAATACGACTCCTATCATTATCGCCCCTTACATTTCAGCGGCATTATAACTTCTTAGGAAGAAATAAAAGTAAAAAATCAATCAAATGATGCATAGTCAGCGGAACTGATTTGAGCTGAGGACATATCGATATCTTGAACAATCTGCTAATGTCAATGCTTAGGGAGAAAAAGTTTAAGCGAAGTAACTGGCAAATTATTGCCTGATTCAACGCTAATTACGACCTAGCGTCAATGAAACTGTCGCCAGCAAATCACGTAACACATGACCGCCACCCGTAATGCTGTTTAGGAACTTAGTCATAAATAGCTTACCTAATTACGGGTCGGCCTTATTAGGCAAGTTGGAATGGCTTGGTTCGTTTTTTTCATATAGTACATGAACTATTAACAGTGTGTCCACGAGTTAGGCACAAGGTCAATTTTAAGTTCTGAATTTTTTAGATGAGGATTGATAATATTGTTTGGATTATTCGGGTTAATTGAACGTCATTTTCACAACGTTTCAGCCTATGTAACCTTCGGAATTCTTTATATGTATTTGTCGATCTTATTAATCTTTCTGTAGAATCAGGAATCTGCGCTGAATTTGCAACGGACATACATTTCACGGGGATAGTATGCTCTCCTTCTGTCAGCCATGAGCGGATAAAACTTTGATGTAATTTATAATTGTGTTATAATTATCGTCCGCACGGTGGGTTAAATTTACCTAGCAATGTATCTATTATACCACGGGTCTACGGTAAAAGAAAATGTTGCGATAAGCGGAGAAAAACTGCTGTTGCTTAGGAGTTTTCTTTCTCATAAACAAGTTGTGCAAAAACAGCATTTGAGTCCAGTTTACCCTACTATTTAACAAGTGGATGGAAGGAAATATATTGATATAAAACATCATCAGTTAAATGCTGCCATAGTAGATATATCACTGCCGATGAATTCCTCCATTTGTATAATAGCCGAGTAGGTTTTAAAATAGCGTACTCCTGCCACATCCGAGCAGGAACAGCTCGGCGTACCTATCCTGCCTTGACAATATTCAAAATCGGGTTCGAAACCTAGTAGGTGATGCCCTTTTCTCTTCACTACAAACTCTTTCCACACAGAAGAGACGTTGCGAGCCTGTTTCTGTTATCTCGTTATTTTATGGCAAGTGTCGTCTGAGATCCAATCTATGCTACCCCCTTGCCAAACACTTGTGTAGCTGCAACCACAATAAAAAAAAACTTCGACTACTTTATCTGCGCCTAAATCTAAACGCAGATACCACGAACAAAACTTCTTTACTAAAACTGCCAGCCTGTGAAATACTGTTCCGCTGGCCTACTTCCTGGCCGACTACAGTATGATTAACTTATCATAGCAATCATACTGTAGATGGCTGTCCAATATAAACAAGTTCTTGTTGATCGATTCCCTTAAGTAATACAATTCTACCCAATTTATACCATTAACGATTGCCACACTACCATCTTACATTCATTAAAACTTATCCTCGAGTGATCTGCGGATCTTGATAAGTGGTGACTCCTTTGTAAAAAAAAATACATACCATAGAATTCGAAAGCTGCACGCTGAGAACACAGTCCGCCCATGTGATCACCACAGCACGCATGTATGTTTTTTTTTATTTGAGTTTCGATGTGTTTATATACAATTAAATCTACACATTAAAGAGAGCATGGTGAGCGCAGAGGGGCGCAAGACTAAAGAAAGAGAGAAAGACAGTTTAGAAAAGAAAGAGATCAGAGGAACAGAGAGAAACTCGATGCGGTAAAAATGAATCTTGCACGTGCACACAACCGTCAGGATCCAAAATGCACTGACTAGAAACATGATTATAAATATTTTAACTTTATATTACATTATTGTAAATGCGACAAAAATTATCTGCCATCACCAATGTTAGGCAGGCAATAAAATTTGACAAACTTTTCTAATACACCTAGCAAAATTTTATTCATAAGAATATATATATATATATATATATATATATATATAGATATATTTTTTACATAGGCATCACCACATTATCAAGGCCAAGAGGCCACTCAAGGATAAGGGTTAAAGAGTGTCCAGTAGAAATTGGACAATATAATAATCATTTGTAATGAAAAATTTGGTAAATTTGATAACTTATATGGAACGGCTCATCAAGAACTTATTTACGTTAGACTTGAAGACAACCATATTTTAGTCAGCCGGAAAGCAGGAAAACGGAAGACAATTCCACAGGCGTGCAGTTCTAAGATAGAAGCTTTGTTCATGGGATCTACGTTTAGGTTTAGGCACAGATAAAGAGTGGGGGGGGAATTATTGATAGTGTTTACAGCTAGACGAGTGTTTCTTGTGAAAGTTTGGCGAGGGGGGACCATAAATTGAAGCTCAGTCGAACACTATATATATATATATGCGTGTGTGTGTGAGCATGAATGTTTTTTCTATCATAGAAATCATCGAAATAGATACTAATATATATATATATATATATATATATATATATATATATATATATATAAACGAATTAAATCAAAATGATGTAGTGATTATCCAATGGAAAACGTCAATATAATATAAATACCAGTATTAATACGAGTATATTAGGTAATTTAATCCCAACCGATTAAAAAAGCTCAATACACAATAGAGAGTGGAGCTTATCATTTACTTATTTCCTTCTGTCCACTAATGAGACGACTAGCAAGAATCGCAGGCTTTGAAACTCCGCGGAATAAGAACTTTGTAAATTGTTTTTGGAGTATTCAGTCGAACAATACATTTTGATTGTAAATTTCAACATACAGTTTTAATTGTCTTTCTTTATATATACATATGTATATGTTACAAATTTATATATAAATCTAAATATCTAGGGATCTAGAACATGAAAAATATACATGTTCATAAATCGAGATATGTGTGTGTGCCTTTATTAATTTAATATAATGCTTGTATGGATTTATATGGCAGTCTGATGATTTTTTTAGCATACCATCCAACGAAACGTACGTAAGACATACTATATATCAAATAAAATTAGGCGAATGTGTTATGAATATATTTTTAGTATTAAACTTGTTTACAAATGATATGTATATGTGCATATCTATCTATCTATCTATCTATCTATCTCTATATATATTCATATGTATATACATGTATACACACATATATATGTGTGTGTATATGTGTATATAGTTATATATATAATTATATAACTCAAATGACCTTGTAACAAGTGTTGTAACATAACACCCGGTTTATGACTTCCGGTTACGCATGAGTACATAAACAAATAATTAACGCAACAATAAAACGTATTTTTTACTGTGTACGTTTTCTGCGTCCCAATTGTTTTCTTCGCCTTTAAATTATCCAAATAGATAACTGTTAATACTTTCTGCACTTTTTTTTACATCGTTCATTTTCGTATTAGGTATAAGTTATTTTAACGCAATTTTCTGACAAATAAATCTACTTTAACCAGTTGACAACCATAACAGCATTTTACAACAGCGAATTACCCACCGCCTTCATTTTTTAATTTATTCTCTAGTTTAATACACCTTTCTTAAAAAAAGCATTCATACATTTTTCTTCTACAATACCAACATAAATAAATAACACCGAAAATATGTTTTTTTTTAATTTTATGTTTCAAATAAAGAATCAACGCGATATTGTTTTACTTTGTATTGTTTTACTTTGTACGTTTTTAGCGTCCGAATTGGTTTTTTTTTGCGTTTAAATTAAAAGATCTATCAAAATTTGAATTTAAATTTAAGTATTATCGTGTCTGTTCCGTGCACATTTACCTATAAGTATGGCAAACCACTTATAAGTCAATGGTTGTAAGTTTTTTTTTCAAAAATAAACAATTATAAACAGAACGGCTCATAGAAATCTATCTATATCCTTTTTTTATTTTAATATAATTTCATAGAAAAGTTTCTGTTATGTCAACAAAAAAATAATTTCCTTTACGTCACAAGTGTCACGTCCATACATTAATTCCATAGCTAATACAACATACTGACCCAACGGGTCACGGGTAGTCTAGTCTAGTCTAGTCTAGTCTATATATATATATATATATATATATATATATATATATATATATATATATATATCTGTGTGAGCATATACATGGTGGGCCAAAATAAGGGTCCTATCTTTAAATTTGAATAACTTCCACAAAATAAAAGTTAAACTCACCAAACTTTATGTGTGTGTAGACTGGCCCTTCCGAGATTTTTTGAAATAAACAAAACAAATTTTGGCCGAAAAACACTTCTTAAAACTTACAAAAACTAAAGTATTGTTTTTTACACTGTTTTGAGTTTTTTAAGCAAAAATAATGTTTTCTAAATGGGTGCCGTTGGCGGCTTCACACTCTTCGACTCTTTTTAAAACATTTTCCATAACAGTTTGCAACATCTGAGGACTTACGGCTCTTATTTCTGCTTCAATATTTGCTTTCAGTTCCTCAATATTGTTTGGTTTATTGGTATAAAGCTTTTCTTTGAGGTAACCCCATAAGAAGAAGTCAGGAGCTGTAAGGTCGGGTGATCGTGGAGGCCATCGAATTTCGCAACTGCGAGATATAATCTGATTTCCAAATATACCCTGTAAAAGTGTAAGGGTATCTCTCGCAGTGTGTGCTGTGGCTCCATCCTGTTGGAACCACATCCTGTCAGGTTTGGCGGCAACCCACGGTTGCAAGAAATTTTGCAGAATTTCTCGGTAGCGGTCACCCGTTACTGTTACCTGATTTTCGGCATCGTCTTCAAAGAAATAGGGGCCAATTATCTCTTCAGCAGTAACGCCACACCACACCGTGCACTTGAGTGGATGTAATGTGTGCTGCTGAATTATCCTTGGGTTCTCTGTACCCCATATTCGGCAATTTTGTTTATTGATGAATCCATCAAGATGAAAATGGGCTTCATCCGACATTATTAGTTTTTTGAGAAAATCGGGATCATCACTGGCCAAATCCTGGAGTCGCATAGCGTACTCAAGTCTTTTTTCATTATCTCGAGGTTGAAGTTCTTGAACTAGCTGCACTTTATATGGAAAATATCCTCTTTCTCTTAGCATTCTCCGAAGTGAGGTTCGAGAAATGCCAAGTTCTTTTGATCTCCTCCTTGTGGATGTGGATGCATCCTCCTCCAAACTTCTCTCCAATTCCTCGAAATTTTGAGCTGTTCGTACGGTACGAGGCCTACCACTTCTCGCCATGTCGGATATTCCTTGTTGGTCCCTAAAACGAGCAATAATTCCTCGGATTGCTTTTGCCGAAGGAGAGTTTCTGGTGTTGTAATGACGCCGAAAGATGAGTTGAGTCTCCGAAATCGACTCATTGGATTTAAAGTACCACTCTATTATGAGGGTACGTTCCTTAGGGCTAATACGGCTCATGCTTGCTTCGGAAGGGGTCCTTTACTTATTCTGAAAAAAAAAAATCAATAAATAAAAAAGTTATGAATTTTTAAAAATAGGACCCTTATTTTGGCCCACCCTGTATGTGTATACTCTCGGCGAGAATCGTCAATATAGATATATGCATATGTTCATAAATTTGATAAAGGTTACGTTCAATGTACCTATAATACATATACATATACTTAAATAAATATAATATCATACACATATTTAAACGTTTAAAATAAATCCGCACATATGTATTACATGTAGTTTAGGATGTATTTAAATATGCTGCTATATGAAAAACGTTCGAATGTGAGTGAGCGTATCCGCTACACACACACACACGCACACACACAAACAAACATGTACAGACGTACCGTAGGTAAGATGATATGAAATATTCAAATAAATGATATTCTCAGAATTCAAGATAAACAAAATGTGTGTTTATATATATGTGTATAAGTGCATGTGTGTATTCATATATATATATATTCATGTGCCTGTATGTGTGTCTGTATATTGTATATGGATACAATATATGGCTTAGTTTATTGAATATACCTAATAATCGTTTCCTTATAAACGTTTCAAGCTGAACAGCCCCTAAATTGCTATAACGCATCTATAAAATTAGATTATATTAGATTCTCTAACATAATTATCTGACCGTGTATGTGTGTATACATGTCTACAAACACACACACAATTATATATGTGAGTGTGTGTGAGTAAGTTTGTTTGGCTAATCTTGCACATTAAATATTTATCATTGATATAAAGTTCTGTCTGAACAAATATTAAAAACTATAATTTTCGAAAAGTATTTGACGCGAATTTTTATCATTTTCAAAATTAGCAGGAAAATATTTTTTAAAGTTCATACTTAAGTAGCTTAGTTGAACATATTTAGAAGCTCTTAGGATCAGTCTTTAGCATTATATTTTCTTCCCCCCATATATATATATATATATATATATATATATATATATATATATATATATATATATATATATATATATATGTATATATATTCACGCATGTCTAATTGAACACGCCTGAGTTCTTTTTTCCGATTTCGTTGGATAACTTTCTGATTCGCTGAGCGGTCTTTTTTATTTCTCGCTAGATTCAGCCACTCTGATGAGTCGTAGATGACGAAACACATATCAGTGGATAAGTATATTTTAAAAACAATATATATGCTGCTCCCCATTTGGGGTACAAAATTGGTAAAAGGGAAAATTGCTCCCAACGCGCATTTAGGTAAAAATGCACTTACCAATGAATTTATTCAAAATGTATCGCGCACAAAAACAAATAAATAAAACACACATGCACAACTACACACACAAACACACACGCACACACACATACACCCACACACACACACACACACACACACACACACACACACACACATATATATATATATATATATATATATATACAGGCGGCAAAAAGAAAGCCCGCACTTGTAATTTTTTAAAAAGCTGCAAATTGAAGGTAAATTTAATGTAACTTTTAAAACAAATTGTACCTCATTTGATTGGCCATTTATTCTCCGATAATTTTACCTGTTCATATTTGACTTTTGATTGAAATATTCTAGTGTTCACGTCAATTAAAAAAAAAATAACTTCAAATTGAGGAGGCAAACAGAAAGTCCGCACAATGGAAAATTGTTATTTAAATGTAACTTTAAAACATTAATGCAGCGCAAATACAACAGGAACACAATGAACTAGTTAATATTTAATAGCATAGCTCTTCTGAAATTTGACAGCCTGCCATCATTTGAGAATTCCTTGAATTAGACTGCAGCAATACTCCGGGGAAAGGCATCCCATTTTTCTTTAATTTTTGACAAAGTTCGAAATTTGCTGTTGCTTGCTGTTGCTTGATGTAATGCCATACGTTTTCGATAGGATTGAGGTCTGGAGATTGTGCAGGCCAATCCAAACACGGAATATCATGCTCTTCCAGGAACCTCTTGACATTGCCAGCTGTGTGAATGGGAGCATTACCCTGCATGAAGATGAGATTATCATCCAAATTCTGACCAAAGTAGGGTAGAAAATGCTCAGTCAACATAATAATGTACTTGGTCGAATTAATTCGACCTTGCAAGCCAACATAGGCCCTGAACCATTGGTACTAATAATGTCCCACATCAAAACTGAACCTCCACCACCTTGCAGCGTTGAAACTGATTCTTTGTCTTTCCTGCGACGGATGTAATGCCTACCATCACTGTTTAGCGTATTGAACTTGCTTTCATCGCTAAAAAGAACTTTTGACCAATATGAGGAGTCATGATCTTCATTGCATCTGCCGAAGTTCAGACGACGCTTTCTGTTCTTTACAGAAAAGATTGATTTGCATCTTGCAACATATCCTCGCCAATTAAATTCCTTTAATCTGTTCTTGACAGTAGAAAGAGAGAACTTTTTAACAAGATTGTACTGTTGTTGGATTTGGGGAGCCGTTTCAAATCTGATTCTTAGGCTGCGGATCTTGCTAGCATTGTCTTACCTGTTAGAAGTAATTCTAGTACGACCAGATGTAAGGGCATCACGAACACTGCCGGTGTGTTGGTGCTTTTGCAGTCTTTGGTACCGTTTTCTCATCACATTTCAATCTGCGGCCGATTTCTCGATTAGATAAACCAGAAAGGTGGAGATTAATGAGCTCCTGACAATCACTAAAAGAAAGTCATGGCATATGGACTAAATGTTACGTTGTATAACCTGGAATAACAATAATTATGATTAGACATGCTTTGTTAACTGATTTAGGGGTGATAATTTAAGCTAGTTTAAGTGAATTAGTTACTGCGGCCTTCTTTTTGCCTCCTACATTTGAAGTCATTTTTTTTAAATTGACGTGAATACTAGAATATTTTAATGAAAAGTCAAATATGAACAGGTAAAATGATAGAGAAATAAAAGACAGATCAAATGAGGTATAGTTTGTTTAAAAAGTTACATTAAATTAAATTTAGCTTAATTTTGCAGTTTTTGAAAAAATTACAATTGCGGACTTTCTGTTCTGCCGGCATTGTATATATATATATGTATATATATATATATATACAATGTATATATATACAATACATTGTATATATATACAATACATTGTATATATATATATGTATATATATATATATATATATATATATATATATATATATATATATATATACAGGACGACAAAAAAAACAACAAAATCTAAATGGAGGCCATCTAAAACATATGCTGTAGAACGGAGAAAAAAGGCCAAAGTCCCTAGTGTTTTGATGTGATGTTTTGAATATATTAAATTAGTTATGCCAAAAGTTTCA
>NC_136489.1:17190514-17215514 GCF_053919585.1 Euprymna scolopes | reverse complement strand
ATAGAAGATTGGGGTGCTAGGTAAATGGTTGGGTTTATTTTCCCTCTGGATTGGTTTGCACTAAACCGCTATTAATTGTTACGAAGTCACATCTACTGCCTAAATGACAGAGTGTGATGAAATAAACAACACGATGAAGGGTGCCCGTAAAGGGAAGAAAGAAAGAGAAGCATGAAAGGAAAGGGAGAGTAGTGTACATTTAGAAAAAGAAAGGAAAACCTCGAATAGAAATTACGAGTAGACTAGTGCTATAGCCATTGGAAGTTTTAGAATCACTAATTATATATATATATATATATATATATATATATATATATATATATATATATATATAAAGAGAGATAGAGAGAGAGAGAGAGAGAGAGAGAGAGAGAGAGAGAATAAGAAGCGTGACGAATTCTCACAAGAATGAATCGCGGAATATTTTCTGTAGCTTCATTGCCATATATATTTTCATAACTTACAACCTAGCTCTACCTATGCTTTGAGCACTGTTGAAGTAAATATTGAAAATTAACGCATAAAATTATATCTTTGTATATCAATTTATGTGATTAAATGAAGTATTTATGCATATATATATATACATATATATACATACATATATATATAGTAAGTTATAAAAATATATATCGCAATTAAGCTACACAGAATATTCCGCGTTTCACTCTCTTGAGAATTCGTCAGGCGATTTCTCACAATGTATATATATATATATATATATATATATATATATATATTACACATACACAAGGAGGGTGTCGGTCGTAAAGTACGCTTAATGTATTTTATTTCATGCATATTTTACATTTTTATTGAATATCTAATTTTCTATGCAATATTATATTGCACCTAATGCATTGCACTGATTTTCAAAGTAAATAAAATACTTGGGTACTTTCAGCCATAATAAAAACCAAAATATTTAGCAATCTAAGCGTGTTCGTTACCACTTAAGCTTACCTGACAAATAAATAAGACAGTTATAGAAGTAAAAAAAAAAACGTTTATTGGTTTGCACAAACTAATAGAAATATCGGCAAGTAGAAATGAACATTTTTTATTTCAGATTGCTTACTTCTGTACGCATTAAGTATCCATACGAATAAATATTTTCCCTATTATATAACATCCTTAGTATTTGTTAAGTATTTCTCTTAATTTCAGTGTTATGTGACCAATACTGTAAGAGTTCAGCGGTTAAATATTTACACACAGACACACACACATAGATACATACACTGTTTATTTATATAGATATAAAAACAGCCTCCTTTAATACAAAAAAATAAAAATAAAAAAACGACTTTTATATACATTTGTTGAACTTTTTACATCCAAGATTTGGAGGTTTTTCTTATTTCATTTCATTCTGCGTGTTGCTCTTGTGGTTTTAAATAATAGACATTATTGATCCGCAAGATTGTTTTTTTTTGTCGTCTTTGCTTGTTCTACGTTCATCTTTTTATTTGATTTTAACATTCCTTCCTCGCATGAGCTAACTGCAGTTTGCAAAACTCTACATTTTGTTTGTTTAATTTTTGTAAATTTGTAAATTTCTCATTTACACCTCAGCAATTTTTTTGTGTTTGTAAAATAAACATCGCGTCTATTCTCAAGCTAATATTATTCGTCACGTGCCATGAAACAGGGTATAAAATGAAGATATATATTAACTCGTTTGTCATAAAATCCTTGATTCGTTACGAATAGCTCTGTGCTTTCGGGACATGAAGTACGAAATTGGGAAGTTAGACAAACTTGAATATTGTAAATAACAAAATGAATAAAAATAAAAAAAATAATAGGATTTTCATTTAAAAAAAATGACAGGTTGGTTTTATAATACAAATACGAATCAAAACCTCATGAGAAATCATCGTTTGACTGTCTTTTATTTGACGATATTCAACGTTTTTACACTGTTGTTTTTTGTCCTAATTTCGAAAGATGTCAGATTATTCAAGATGTCTTAAAACTGTATGCAGTTTTAAACACACACGTGCACACACACACACACACACACACACACACACACACACACACACACACACACACACACACACACACACACACACACACACATATATATATATATATATACAGATTAGTGATGGGAGATTCCAATATTTTCTCGATTTCGATGCAATTACCGATTCCGTATAAAATCCAAAATTAAGGATTCTAATTCTGATTCCTTATAGATCTAAATATTTAACTATAAAATAGGTCTTTTATCCTGATTACAGTAAAACACAGGTTATGCGTTCATATATTTTCTGAAACGCAAAACACACATTTGTATAGATTTTAGTTTTAATGGAAGTTTAAATCATAAAATATTCTTGCTTTAACATTACTACAAGCAATGGAAGATTTTTTATAAACGAAATCAAATCAAAAATACAATTAAAGGAATCGTTTTCAGAATCGAACAATAGACATAAAATTTTCCGAGAGTGATACCGCTCCTGATATCCCAAAAGTTCACATTTTTCTAATTACTGATTGCGATTCTAATTAATCGTCCAATACTAATATATATGTATATATATATATATATATATATATATATATATATTATTATTATTATTATTATTATTATTATTATTATTATTATTTTTGTGTACATACAGTCGTATCTTGCTACGATGTTCAGACCGTTTCAATCATATTTGATCTCATCAGGTAAGAAAAATTAGAAAACAAAAATTCAAAAAGTTCAAGACCATTTTCAAATTTTAAGAGAAAATACGCTATGACTTGTTGAAATTCAATTATTCTTAAATTTTGGATATCTTTCTAGAATAATATATATATATATATATATATATATGTATGTATATATATATATCTATATATATATGTGGGAAAAGAAATTAAAACTGTCAGTTGAAATTTACAATCAAATGTATTGTTCGATCGAATACTCCAAAAATATTTATATTACACTCTCGGCAAAGCATCCCCGTCCCTTCTAGAAATACTTTAAACTCCTTCTTTACAAAGGTACGATGAAAAGCTTACCATTATGATCTTAATTCAAAGAAAATTTCAGACCCAACACTACCATTGCTGATCAAGAACACCCAGACCTCTCCGGAACGCTCACTTCCTATCAATTACTAAAGGGAGTAGAAAAAGATTGAAAGGGCAGCTAAATTCTGCGGGCTTCAATCAATTATAAACCTCGCACACAATCCTGACCTTGCTGAATTTGAAAACTCTATGATAGATCTCGTAGGGAGGATTGAATTAAAAGAAAAAGCGTTCTCCTAACCTTGTCTCTAGAAAAACTAATAACTTTGCACAGAAAGTAAAAACAAGCAAAAAATACTACAAGCTTGAATATCCCGCATACAAAAACGTCCTATATAAAGAGCTTAACAAAGCTTATAAGGTTGTACTTCCTACCATATTAGATAAGGTCAACGCTGATGCAAAAAAAACTTCTGCAAAAGATAAAAGTTCATATCTATATTAACTCCAGGCACACCGAGATTCACGTTCACGGACCACACACCCAACCTCGAAAATATCCCTACTATTAGGTTAATTTGGCCCTCTAACTCTGATATTGGTGTTGTAAAAAAAAAGATAGAATTATCCTTTCAGTAATGAAAAAAATTAAGCTCGATTCTTTGGCAAAATTCTCAATCAGTAATCAATTGGTTTACTAATCTCAAAGATAAAAATAGTCTAAGTTTCATTATATTTGACATGAACAATTATTACCAATCAGTTTCAGCTATACCTTTAAACAAATCCCTTATTTTTGCAAAACAGACTTAGAAATCGAATTGATTTTTCTCGCCAGATGTTCTCTCATTTATTTTGACAATAAACATCGAACCAGAAAGGATACCTCAAATAGATTTTATATCCTCACGGGGTCGTTACGGAAGTGGTGGAGGTTATCCTATTAAAGAAGCTAAATATATATTTCAAGCAGATCCAGGGAGGTCTTTATAGAGACGAAGCCCTTCTCGCTACAAGAGCCAAACACAAAGAGTATAATAAAACTGTAAAGAAACTTTGTTTTCTAAAAATAATTTTCGGTTCTCCATAAGAGTTGAACCATACCAGAAACATATAACTTCTTAGATATCTCACTTAACCTTCACTCTGAGGCCCATTAACATAAGCCAAACGTTACACTCTTATATGTGCATAGGTTCAAATAAGCCTAATTCAATAATTAAATCCATAATACCATCAGTCTCTCCCAGAATCTCTAGGCTTTCAGCTGACAAAAGGACCATTGATCAAAACTCCATGTTTTATAATAACGACCTAAGGAATTCACGTTACATAGAAAAGATAAGTTATAACCATAAGAAACTCGCCGACTGTTCTCGTTAATTATGCATAACATTTTTTTCTTTCTTTTACGTGGAGGTCACCACTAATCAAGGCCCGGAAGCCATTCTGGTATAAGGGTTATTGCGTGTACAGTAATCAATGGGACAGTATCGTAGCAATCGTTAGTATTGGAGATTTGATAAAGTGTCTTACTTAAGGGGGCGGTTTGTCAGGAATTTGTTTATGTTGGACTTGAAGGCATCCAAGTTGGAGTCAGGTAGGAAACAGGCAAACGGAAGAGAGTTCCAAAGTCGTTCACTTCTAAGAAAAAAGCTCTGCCCATGGAATCTACGCTTGGATTTAGGCACATATAAAGAGTGGGGAAAATTAATGACAGTGGTTTACGCCAGACGGGTGTTTTTCGTGAAAGATTGACGAGGGGGTACCAGAGATTAGAGCTCCGACGAGCACTTGCCATGGGAATAACGATAAAACAAAGACAGGCTCGCAACATCTCTTGTGTTGAAGAAAGGATGCAGGAAAGAGAAAAGGGCACCCCCACTAAGCCACGAAGTCTATTTTGTACTCTGTCAAGGCAGCAGGATTTGGCTGTTTTTAGCAGCTCCTGGCCAGATGTGGCAACTCCATCCTTGGACGTACGGTGCTTTTATACAGATAGAGAACTAAAAGAAACTATAAATTTACAAGTAATATCAATAATAACGCAAACGATATCAATCACAAGCGCACAAACATGAATAGATCTACCCCCTTTAAGTAATCGTATAGGTTTGCTTAACAAAAACTCTACCAATATGTAATGCGCTACAATGTTTAATTTAGCCCAGACAATCATAGCTTCTAATAACAAAAAAATTAAAGATACCCAAGCAATTCCTTTTATCTTGGCCAAGAAAACTAAATATAATCGCAAAAAAAAACAAACAAAAAAACAAAACAAAACAGAATCATACACCCTTGGTTCTAAATATTGTAACCCCTGCTTATCGAAGGCGGTTAGGATAATACCATCTCCCCAACCCTATAATGTAATCAATACAAAGAGTTAGCTGATTTTCCAATGTAAACATAGGAAAATATACAAATATTGCAATTTTAATTCACCTAACCTCTTTTGAAAATAAAACATCTCAGAAAG
This sequence comes from Euprymna scolopes, assembly GCF_053919585.1. Classification (NCBI taxonomy): domain Eukaryota; kingdom Metazoa; phylum Mollusca; class Cephalopoda; order Sepiida; family Sepiolidae; genus Euprymna; species Euprymna scolopes. The sequence continues at coordinate 17,210,053 of NC_136489.1, read as the reverse complement.
TTTTTTTAATTATTATTATTATTATTATTATTATTATTATTATTATTATTATTATTATTATTATTATTTCAACCCATTTTACTGGCTTTTTATCCTCTTTTCTAGTTTATCGCTTTGTATCCTGAGAATTATAGAAAAATCACTAACCCTATCGGCTATTATTTTTATTAGTTATTAAAGAAAAATAGTACTCCAATATTATATATATATATATATATATATATATATATATATATATATATAATAATTAACTTATTTACTAACATGCTCTCAATAATTCATTTTCATTAAGCACTTTACTTAAAGATTTACTAAATTTTTTAATCGGTTTTATTATTATTATTATTATTATTATTATTATTATTATTATTATTATTACTTGTTGAAATTATATATATATATATAGATGGATATATATATATATATATATATGTATATATATATATATATATATACCGCGTTTTTATCATTATCGGTATGTTATTAACATCAGTTTCTTATGATTGTTTTTATTCGTACTATTAATATTTTGATTTTATTATTATTACTAGACTACCCGTAACCCGTTGGGTCAGTATGTTATATTAGCTATGGAATTCATGTATGAGCGTGACATTTGTGACTAAAAGGAATTTTTTTTTTGACAGAACAGAAACATTTCTATGAAAGTATATTAAAATGAAAAATCACGGACAGATCACTCAAACATGAAAAAAAAACTTCCCTATTGGTGTAATGTTACCTATTTTTCCGAACAATCGCTCAAAAATCGAAAATTAAACATGATTTTCCTACGAATTGAACACCGACGAAAGTCATTTAGCAGCAAAATTGGACATGAACCTACCGATAAGAAATATAAGAATGAAAAACCCATATTGGAATCCTTCAACCAAGTTAGAGAGACGTAAAATCTATAAAAAAAAATTAATAAATCCTGAAGAAAATAAATAAAACCTAAATAAATAAAATAAAATAAAACTAATATTGAAACAGATTACTAAATGTGTCAACAAATTCACCGTTCTCACACAACGATTTTGTATCTAGAAATGTAAACAAAAAATAAGAAAGGAAGGAAGGAAGGAAGGAAAAGGGACGGATAGAGAGTAGTAGTAGTAGTTGTAGTCTTGGCTTTACTACAATTGTTCTTATGTTTGTCAGCAGATTACAGTTGTTTCGTTGTAAGAAAATAGCGACAGTATAGTTGTAATAAAGAATAGTTGCAAATCACCCCCCTCTTTCCATGTTATATAATAATTTCGAAATATTAACGTTAATATTTCAGTGCGCACGTCAAAATCTGCAAAAGAAGCGCTTTGTGTTTATTTGTTTACGTTGTTATTGGTTAGTGTTTATGCACTCATGCGCAAGCAGATGTCGTAAACCTGAAAGTGGGTTACATCACTCGTTACAAGGTCATTTGAGTTTTATAATTATTTAGATTAGTAGCATTTTCATAATTATTATTATCATCATATTATTATTGTTATTTCTTTATAATTATTACTAAATTTATTAATTCCATTACGTTTATTGTTAGGATTATTTCTTCATCATCATCATCATCATCATCATCATCATCATCATCATCATCATCATCATCATCATCACGTTTGGGCAGCTTTATAATTACCAGTAAGCTAAGATTTTGCCACGCTTAAAATATTCTAATTTTACCCCCCGCCCTTATAATAATGACATTGAACTTGTAAGACTTTGTAGAAAGTATTGTTTTTGCTTGTTTAGGCAATTTCCTATTGCAGTGATTGAAACATTGACATACTGAAATATTTAAGGTGAACTTAATTTTTTCAAATTAGTCTGAAATCGTCCTTTCTAATTAAGCCAACGATAGGAGGTGACATGTTGGTTTTCCTGTCCATCTAAGGTCTTGAATCCACTCATCTGAGGATCAGCCTATATTAGGATTACCGCACTATCCGCAAAACTTATTTGCATAATTTTAGCTGCGTTGAAAATTTTCCAACCTGACTATTTGTATTCAACTGGATTTAAATTTGGATTTGGTTCTTTTAAGGAATTATTTGCACCTTTCGGATTACATTTAAAAGAGTCTTCATGCAAGCTGCGACTTTATGCCCTATGTGTTTTTCTTATATTTTTGCATCTCCTACATTTTTTCACTCGTTGTTTTTAAAGGACATGTACATCTCTGAAGTTTATGACTATAATAAATGGCGGTTTCATTTAATGCAGTAACCAGCAAATTCTAGCATTGCTACAAATATAATTTTGCTGATTTTTTTCTGTCCTCTGATTAATAAAAGTAGCAAGAATAGTAGTCTTTGAAACTCCGTGGACGAAACACTTTATAAATTGTTTTTGATTATACAGTCGAACAATAAATTTGATTGTAAATTGCAACTATCACTTTAAAGTTGTTTTCTCTTATAATAAGCTCTCCTCTCTATTTTGTGTGTATTGAACTTTTTTTTACTTGGCTGGGATTAAATATCTAAAATATCTATATATAAATACTGGTATTTATTTTATATTGAAGTTTACCATTGCTTATATCAGGTAAACACAACATTTCCTTTGACTTCATGTTATATATATATATATATATATATATATATATATATACATAGAGAGAGACACATATATATATATATATAAATATATATATATAATTGCAAGAATGTAATAAAATATGTTGAAAATACTTTTACAAGAGTTAAAGCATATTTATTATTTGGAAAGAAAACAAATTAAATTGATTGTTCTTAATCTGCTTAGTTAAAAAAATACTTTGCTTTTCATCAGAGGAGAGGATTAGCAAAATTCGGAATGAGATTTTGCTTGTAATGTATTTAATGAAACGGCAAATATAGGGTAGCTCATACTAACGTAAAAATAAATAACAGTTAAGCAGAGTGAGTGGGGAAAATGAAAAATAATTTCACGTGAAGGAATGTTCAAATTAATGGCGAGTGAAAAATCCAAAGACGGTAAAATCCAAACGTTGGTAAAAGCTGAGGATCTAAACGTATAAACTCCAAAGACATTCCTTTAATGAAAGATTTCTGAAGTCATCCAAAAGACAGAATTTTGTGGAATTAATAACAAATGCGTTCAAAAAGAAAAGGTGAATCCGGAGTAGTTTATATACTGAATGAGAAATTGTTTGGAGGGTGACCAATTGGAGAGTTTTTACACGCAGGATTGAGGTTGATTAATGAAGGCATCGGCTTGTAATAATTATTATTGCTTTTAAATTAGTGGTTGTGAGCTTATTATGAAGATGTGTTTATCCAATAAATTGGAAAGTGTGTTTAAAGTTCTAATAGGTTTTAAAAGTTAAAGGGGTATAATGTGACAGCTAAGGGGGTTGCTCTGTTATAACGCATAAACTAAAAACTGCACCCATATACATATAAATAAGTACATACATATGCGTATATACATACAAGCATATAAGCACATAAATATACAAAAGCATAAATGCATGCGTACACATATACATGTATGCAGAAATTCTGCGTGTACTAAGCCCGCTGAACAAGGAGGATAAAAAAGACCTCTAGAAAAATATAAAGATTGCTGAGAATGTGCGGAAAAGAAATCTATTTTATGGATATATTTATCTAAAGAGTTAACGTTAAGGCTATGTAGTTTCAAAGTGACCATATCTAAATTTAGTCTTATGTTTGCAATAGTTAAGATTAGTTCACTTTTAGAGTTAATTATATTGTTACTTTTAGTAAGTAATTATTGTTATAGCTTTGGATGTGTAAAGATGATATGATATAGAATAGCCCACTTAATTGAGAAAGGAGTTTTATTAGACTTGAGTTTTTTAAAATTAAAATGGTTACAGAATTCCTTGGTTATTATAAGAATTTCGATTGTTAAAAGATGTGTGGATAAATATTCTTGTCTTTATTAAAGTTGAAGTAGGGCCGATATGCATGTGTTTAACTAGGAATTTGTTAATTTGTATTGGGGGTTGATAAGGGGATGTGGCTTAAATTTTGTTCATTGTTGTGAGCATTAGTCGGGTCAATAAGTGCTGGGATATTGTTTTGGAGGGCGTGATGAGTGTTATTAGTATAATAATGATTGTAAGGAGAATAATAATAATAATAATAATAATAATAATAATTATTATTATTATTATTATTATTATTATTATTATTATTAGTAGTAGTAGTAGTAGTAGTAGTAGTAGTAGTAGAATTGTTGATAGGCGGACTGTTAAATTCGCTTATTGGATCATTGATTATATCAGATGGTGGATGGGGAGAAAAAGAATTTACGGCAGAATATTCTGTGATTGTGCTATACAAAATCTCTATGGATGCAATTATTATTGAGTTTTACTTGTTGTTACAGTCGCAGTTATTTTTTGGGGTATAATTGGGAAAGAGATCTTGTTGGCTGATTTGATTTTTTTTTATTGGATGGAAAAATTCTTTGATATGTACGTATATATATTTATATACATATATATATATATATATATATATATATATATATATATACACACATATATTCTTGAGTTGGAAATGTAGAATTCTCAGTAGACAGCTGTTCTGTACAGGTTGCGGACTTTATAGTCTTGCAGCCAAAGAGCAGAGGATGCTACTCGTTCCGACACGTGGTGACACGAAGGAAATATATGCAATGTTGCAAAAAGGTTACATTTTTATGGAGCAATTCTGACTTCTGATTGGTTGATAGCAGACCGTAAATTAATTTATTTCGTCAGTTCATGGAAGACGCGTTTATAAATAGAATCTCCCAATTGTGAGGGACCGTACCTCATTATAACTCTTTATGATGGAATGTGTCTCCTAGCAGCTTCGGCAGCACGGAGACAGGGTAGTAGTACACGTCAAAGATCCGTTCTTGACATTCAGCCCGAAAGGGAACCGGCCTAGCATCTGTCGGACCGAGGTACACAACCTGGGTATCACCCAGGATGTCTACTCTCCCAGGCCTTGCCATTAGGCTTTCGGGTGGGGCAAGTTTATTGCTTGTCGTCTGAGGCGCCTCCACCGGGGAATGCCGACGGGGTTACTCAGGAAAATTTTGTAATTGCAAGAGTACCATTCTTTTAGGGGAGCTTGCTTTTGCTCCCCACTTGCTATTACTGTTATGGGAAGTAATTAAATAAATACCCCATTATGACTCTTTCCAGGTGTAATGAGTCTCGTAGCGGCTTTGTCAGCTTGAAGACTGGGTAGAAAGTACTCGTCAAGGATCCGTTCTTGAAATTCAGCCTGACAGGTGCGGGGAGGGGAACTAGCCCAGTACTTGTCGGGGTGAGGTATGTCGCCTGCGTATCATCCAGGTCAACCCTCCCAGGCATTGCCACCCGGATTCGGGTGAGGCAAGTTTATTGCTTCTCGCCTGAGGGGCATAAGTCGGAGAATGCCGACGGAGATGCTCAAGCAATTTTTTAAAGCCAAGAGTTCTTCTCCTTTAGGGAGGTATGCCTGTATCGCACCTTTCGACCTTGAGTCACATAATGCTCTGATGGAGAGCATTTAAATATCTACCCCATTATAACTCGTTCGTGATGTCATGAGTCTCCTAGCGGCTTCGATGGTTTGGAAACTGGGTAGAAAGTACTCGTCAAGAATCCAACACTGAGGCTGACAGGTGCGGGACCGGGAACTGAGTTTGGCCTCCTGGTTATCAATGAACGTTGAGAAAGTTGGCAAAACGAAGCGAGTAAATTCTCGTAAATCTGATTTTCCGATCAAAGAAATCTTACTTGTTTCTGGAACAGACAGGACATGTAAAAACAACAAAAAAAACAAAAACATATGTAAAATTGTACTTTCAAATAAACAAGCAAAGAGAGGACGTCATTTTCTCTCTCTCGCATACTCACTCTCTCTCTTTTTCTCTCTCTCTCTCTCTCTATATATATATATAAATGTAGACCCTTGTATGAACAAATATATTTATAAATTCGGTAAATTTGTTAACTTAAGAGAGACGGCTCATCAGAAACTTGTTTACTTTGGACTTGAAGACAACCATATTGTAGTCAGCTGGAAAACAGGAAAACGGAAGACAATTCCACAGACGTGCAGTTCTATGAAAGAAGCTTTGTTCATGGAATCTACGTTTAGGTTTAGGCACAAATAAAGTATGGGGGAAATTATTGATAGTGTTTTCAGCTAGACGGGTGTTTCTTGTGAAAGTTTGGCGAGGGGGGACCATAGATTGAAGCTCAGTCGAACACTTTCCATGAAAATAACGATAAAGCAGAGACAAACTTGCATCATCTCTTCTGTGAGATAGAGGTTGCAACGAAGAGAAAATGACATCTCCAACAAGACTGTGAAGTCTATTTTGAACTCTATCAAGGCAGAGCAAGTCCTTTCTAGCAGCTCCTGCCCAGATGTGGCAACAGTATTCCATCCTTGGACGTACCTGGATCTTATATAGATAGAGAATTGCATGAGCAGTGAGATATCAACTGGATCGATAGAAGGATCCGACCATTTTTCCAGTGGCATTGGCAACAGATTTTATGTACGTATTCCATTTAAGATCAGGAGTAAAGGTCAAGCCCAGAACCTTGTCAAATCTGGAGGCCTCCCTAAGACGAGAGCCATTCATTTTAATTGATGCCAAAACGTTGATGATGTAAAGATAGAAGCTTGGTTTTAGATGCATTAAAAGTAACCAGCCACTCCTTTCCCCATTATACAACGTGATCAAGATCAGAGGATAGAGAATCTGAGAGAACTTGGTCGTTTTTTTTTTTTTTTTTTTTTTTACAAAGGCGTCACCACATTATCAAGGCCCAGAGGCCACTCAAGGATAAGGGTTAAAGAGTGTACTGTCTTAGATGAACTATCATAGATGGCAGTGTCATTAGCATAAATTTCTATGAATGATGTAAGGAGGTGATTTGGGAGATCATTAATGTAGACCAGGAAAACAGTTGGGCCCAGAATGGACCCCTGAGGGACTCCAGCATTAATACTGTGAGCTTCTGATTTTTGCCCAACTACTCTTATGAACCTATCAGAGAGAAATGATTTAATAACTGAGAAGACATTTCCAGCTATACCATAGCTGGAGATCTTGTGAAGTAAACCTTTATGCCATACCATATCAAATGCCTTTGATATGTCAAGAGCAATTGCCCTAGAAAGGTTGCCTCTGTCGAGAGATTCGCTAATCCTATGAAATATAACTGTAAGAACATCTGTATACATATATATATATATATACATACATACATATATAAAATGTATATACAAATACATAAAACAATATACATTTATATGCATATATATACGACCGTGTTCGTATATGTGTATGTATTAATATTGTAAATTTTCTGAAGATATATATGTTTCATTTTTCATGGATATTCTTTATAGATATACTGCATTTATTATGAAATATACAGACAGACATTCACTTATAAATACACACACAAACACACACTCACACGCATATATATATATCTTTAAAAATATATATATATATATATGTGTGCGTGTGTATGTGTATGTCTGTGTGTGTGTGTTTGTGTGCGTGCGTGCACGTGTGCGTGTTGACGAGCCTTCCCGTGTTTGGACTCATATGTATCTGTATACGAAACCCTAGTTTAAAAATTTCCATTGAATTCCACAACTTTTTTTTTAAGTCATGGCCTTCTATGATATTCAAAGTCATTTCTTTCTATGATCTATAAATAGGGATCTTAGCTGAATGGTTTCTTTCTTAGTATTTCTCTTACCCTCTTATATCACTCGCTTCACGTATATATATATATATATATATATATATATATATTAATCTATTTCGAATTTAAAAATATAGAAAAACATAATAATGTTAATAAACTAGGGAAATCACTTAGGATAGATAAATACTCACTTCCCCAAACCTTGAAAGATTTGGGTTTTTAGAAAATAATTTTTAAACGTATTTCGAAATTTTTAAACGTGATTCGATATAATTAAAAATATATTTTTTAAAACTTTAAACGTATTTTTGGAAATTTTTAAATGTTCGATATAATTAAACGAATTTTTAAGTTTTTAACCGATACCAATACAGATTTTAAAGTTTTTATACATAAGGAAAGAGATTTTAAAATTAAATGGGGTTCAAATTAAAATCGATTCATATAAAAAAAACATTTTTTCGAAATTAGATCTTAAATTTAAATAATTCAAAGTTGAAAATTAGGTATTACATTACCCGATATATATATATATATATATATATATATATATATATATATATAGATATAGATATAGATAGATAAAAAAAAAAGGGGGGGATTAAACAAAACGAGATTTGAACGTGGATTCGCGAGGTATATATACTTCACACTTCCGGTTATAAGATAGACGAATATTGGCTGAAGAGAGCTCGATAAGGATACCTTAAACGGGCCTTATTATCGGGCTTGAAACCGACGGTACCAATGACCTGTCTCAACTACCAACTTTCTGTACACAAAATATAAGTACGCTCTTAAAATTTGGATTTTCCTTTTAATTGAGCACTCTGCTGGAATTCTTTTTCCAAAAAAACTAATCATATTCGCCCCCACCAGGAATTTACGGTAAATACCAATAGCCTAGTGGTTGAGCACTATCGGGAAAGAACACCACAAAACAGGAAGTAAAGACCACCTTCTTTAAAAACAACCGGAGATGGAACAATATACCTTAAATTACTCCACTAAAAATATACCAACACCAAGTAACCAGCTGTATACAAGAATCCTACTATCGAAAATTGAAGATGTAATTCAGAGGATGAGATGGAAGGTTATAAACGAAACAAACATCCAAGAGAATGTGAAAAACAATTTTGGATTAAAATCTATAAAATACCCGAGTAAAGTGGAAGAATTAGAAAATTTTGAAAAAGATTTACTAGACATTATCGCTAAGCTTGAATTTAAACATAGATCAAATCAATTTCAAAAAACAATGACAGCTGATATCAAAAAAATAAAAAGAGAAAATGAGACGATTGTTTTCTCAGATAAAACGAAAAATTTATATAAAATGGAAAAGGAACAGAAAAAACAACTTGTACTAAACTCAATTACAGAAAAATACCAGGTAGCAAGAAAAGATACTTATAAATCTATTAACCAAGAGGCTACAGAAGTTGCCACAAAATTAGGTATAGAATACAGAGTAAATAGGTTAGCAAAGAAAAATGTGTTTATAACTTTAAAAGACCACAAGGAAAATTTTAATAATAGGCCAACCTGCAGGTTAATAAACCCGGCTAAAAGCGAAATCGGTCTAGCTAGCAAGTCTATACTTAGAGAAATAGTAAAAGAGATAAAAAGAAAATCAAATCTTAATTTGTGGGCAGACACTAGCGCGGTACTGGACTGGTTTAAAAACATAACTGAACCACACAAATGTAAGTTTACACAACTGGATATCGTCGATTTTTACCCTTCAATCACTAAGGAAATCCTAGAAAAATCGTTGATCTTCGCAGCAAAATATAGAAAGATAAGTGAGCTCGATAAGGAAACAATCATGCAAGCTCGACAGACCCTTTTATTTTTTGACGATAAAACGTGGGTCAAAAAATCAAACCCCGAAGACCCCTTTGACGTCGCGATGGGGGCGTATGACAGTGCGAATATCTGCGATCTGGTTGGACTTTTTCTACTGGAGACCATGAAATATAAATTCCCAGATCACTTTTTTGGATTATATAGAGATGATGGACTTTGCCTATCGCGTGACTACAATGGATTTGCACTAGACAGGCTTAGAAAAGACCTAACTGAATTTTTTAAGGAACTAGGCTTTAAAATAATAATACAGACAAATTTAGATAGAGTAGATTTTTTAGATGCCACTCTAGATCTCGAGAAGAAAATACACAAACCCTTTCACAAACTAAATGAAAAACTCATGTATATAAATAAGGGTTCATGCCACCCACCCACAGTGTTTAAAAATATGGTAGCGAACATTAGCCAAAGGATTTCACGGCTTTCTTCGAACGCTGAAGTGTTCGAGAAAGCAGCACCATATTATAATGACGCACTGCATCAAAGTGGGTTCAATGAAAACATAAAATTTCAACAAACCCAGAATAAAGAAAATATAAAACGAAAGAGGAAACGGAAAATAATCTGGTTCTTACCTCCGTTTTCATTGAACACTAAAACTAGAGTAGGGCATTGTTTTCTTAGCCTTCTAGACAAACATTTTCCAAGAACACATAGACTACATAAACTTTTTAATAGAAACACGGTGAAAGTTAGTTACTCGACAGCTCCATCAATAAAGTCGATAATATCCAAAGAACCAAAAAAGATAGATAACGCAGGCTGCTCTTGCAGGACCAAAAATAGCTGTCCATTGGAGGGTAATTGTAAAGCTGAATCCCTTGTCTATGAGGCCACAGTAACGGAACAATCCACAAATATACCGGAAATATATATAGGTATGACAAAAGGCCAATTTAAACAAAGATATTATGCACATATGAGCTCCTTTAGAGCTAAAACAAGGATGAATACAGCATTAGCTACCCGCGTGTGGGAGCTTAAAGAAAAAAATACACCCTTTTCCATAAAATGGAGAAAAATAGAGCATAGACCAGCATACGTCCCGGAATTAAATCAATGCTCACTCTGTAACGCAGAGAAATACTACATCCTCCGGTCCATTCATGACCCAAAAATAAAATGTTTAAATGTGAGGAGTGAAGCTTTGAAAAGTTGCATACATAGAAGGAAGGGTCTCCTAATAAATTGGATCAATGAAAAGAACAACACTTAGATGTTGTTTTTATATATATATATATAAGGAAAAAAAAATTGTAAATACATAAATAATTAGTCGGTAAACTTGGATTTTAATCGCAATTATATTATAGATTTTTAATTAATGTCATATATATATATATATATATATATATATATATAAAAAAAAATTATATTTTATAAATGTAATTTTTAATCTATTTCGAATTTAAAACTATAGAAAAATATAATAATGTTAATAAACTAGGGAAATCACTTAGGATAGATAAATACTCACTTCCCCAAACCTTGAAAGATTAGGGTTTTTAGAAAATAATTTTTAAACGTATTTCGAAATTTTTAAACGTGATTCGATATAATTAAAAATATATTTTTTAAAACTTTAAACGTATTTTTGGAAATTTTTAAATGTTCGATATAATTAAACGAATTTTTAAGTTTTTAACCGATACCAATACAGATTTTAAAGTTTTTATACATAAGGAAAGAGATTTTAAAATTAAATGGGGTTCAAATTAAAATCGATTCATATAAAAAAAACATTTTTTCGAAATTAGATCTTAAATTTAAATAATTCAAAGTTGAAAATTAGGTATTACATTACCCGATATATATATATATATATATATATATATATATATATATATATATATATATATATAGATATAGATATAGATAGATAAAAAAAAAAAGGGGGGGGATTAAACAAAACGAGATTTGAACGTGGATTCGCGAGGTATATATACTTCACACTTCCGGTTATAAGATAGACGAATATTGGCTGAAGAGAGCTCGATAAGGATACCTTAAACGGGCCTTATTATCGGGCTTGAAACCGACGGTACCAATGACCTGTCTCAACTAACAACTTTCTGTACACAAAATATATATATATATATATATACACACACACACATATATATAGACACACACACACACACATATATATATATATATACATTTATATATATATATATATATATATATATACGTTTTATTTTTTATGGAATCATAAACGAACATCTCTGTAAAAGTCCGAGGAAGCTACATGACGGCCAAAAAAACGGTCGTGTAGCCGAAACAATAATGTAACTTAACAGAAAACTACGGAAATAAAAAATAAAACGCATATTTGCTCTCCAACAGTATTGAGCACTTTTTTCAGGTTTTTCTTAATTACCATTTCTACTAATGAAACTACACACACACACACACACACATATATATATATATATATATATATATATATATATATATATTATAAAACTCAAATTATCTTGATTGGGCGATGAAACCATGCTTTTGGTCTGCAGCTTCTGGTTTCAAAAATTGTGCGCTTGCGTAATTACTTAAAAACAAAGCCATGAAAGTTATTTTTATCGACAATGTTTTCACGTTTAAAATATGCAAATAAATACAAACTCTATTGTTATGTTTTTCATCTGCATTTTACGAATTTTATTTGAATTTTTCATTGCAAGTTGAGATCGCCTTTTTTTTAACAAATAAAATGTTTACGACTGAAGAAATGAGAGTTGTATATTTTGTTTTAGGTTCTAGCTGAAGGCATCCAAATCACACACACACACACACACACACACACACACACACACACACACACACACACATACACACACATATATATTAATATCAGGCGGACAAGAATTTTTTTGCGGTTTTTAACTTAATGTGAACAAAGCTCAGACAAAAGTTATTAATCGAAATAAGCACCATCCAAATTAACACCCTTTTATCAACGAAAAAGTGTATTTATGCCACTAATTTAAAAAAAAAACTTGCGTTCTGGTGGCGATAAAATCGCTGACCGCGTTTTTATATCGCTTAGGTTTTTAAAGCATTTAACACGCAGAAAGTTGAGATGTTTTAAAATGTTGTAGTCGCTAAGGTAGAGGTCTGGAAAGTATGTTGGATGAGGCAGAGTTTCTTAGTCCAATTTATTCAACTATTTCAGGGTCGGTTTATGGCCGTGCGATCGGGTATTGTTCTAGAGAAGAACTGGGCATATTCTGGGTGCTGATGTCAAAGTTTCTGATGCATCACATCCATTTGTTGACAGTACTTCGCTGTAATTGTTTCGCCTACATTCAGAAAACTTTAATTGATAAGACCGTTGTCAAATCTGATATCCAACAATTCTACTCATCATCTTCAAGAATTCCGTCGCTGTCAAAATATTTCTTAAACCACCATTCTGCTTCATTGATATCGCAAGTTATTCCAGCAGCTTTACGACGGGGTACAAGGGCTTGTAGTACGGCGCAGCATCCACCATTAAAATACTTGTATAACAGGCAGTTGAGGTTGAAGCTATTGCTAATACATTCTTTTTAGTTTTTTTCATCAATTATCAATAATTATTGTTATTTAAATTTTGAAAGCAGTTGTTATTTTATGTTGATGATAGTTGTATCGACGGCAGACACGTTTAAAACTGAAAAAATTAAAATTAAAATTAAAAAACATTATGATAAGAAATGGACACTTTCCAGTGATAAAATATCCAGTATTCTCAACAGTTTTCATGTTTATTTATTTTGCTACATTTTTGACCAGGAAAGTGAGTGAGAAAATCAAAATCCAATTCATAAAACTCACTATCTCTCTCTGTCTGTCTCTCTGTCTGTCTGCCTGTCTCCATATGTTTACACTTTATCACTTCCGAAACTAAAAGTCACAGAGTGGAGCTAAAGGAATTCAAATGATAGGAGTTTTTATAGACCGTTCTTTTATAGGTGTTAAAAATAGTTTGTAAGGGGTCAAAAATCGGTCCAAATTGAAAAATCCTTAGACATTTTTTTATATTCATCTTAGTTTATTTTTCATTTTTAATAAGTTCATATGGGTGTAACGTTGGTAAAGTAGTAACGTCACAAGATTTGAATATACAAGAAAGCAACGTGTGTTATACGTTTTCTGACCTATAAAAATTCTAGTCAAATACAAACAAATAAACCTGATAAAATCCGAAACCTCAAATATCAAATTCACATTCCCCCAATAATTGGACCTATACACATCAGCTAGCTGACTGTTCTGGTGTAGTTAACACCTCTATATTCATGGTAATATGGATTCGTCTGCTCCTATGTGAGCCATACATTTCTGCCATCGAGTGGAGGATGCACTACGTTTTTTTTTTTTTTTTTTTTTTTACGCAGTGATCACCACTTATCAAGGCCCGGAAGCCACTCAGGGATAAGGGTTATTGCAAGTACATTACGTTAGTAAGGAGATTTGATGAAGTGTTTAATTAGGGGGGTGGTTCATTAGGAATTTGTTAACATTAGACTTGAAGACATCCAAGTTGTAGTCCGGAGGGAAGCAGGCAGACGGAACAGAGTTCCACAGGCGTGCAGTTCTAAGAAAGAAGCTTTGTTCATGAAATCCGCGTTTTGATTTAGGCACAGATATAGAGTGGGGGAAATTTTTCACAGTGGATTCAGCTAGACGGGTGTTTTTCGTGAAAGACTGGCGAGGGGGGACCAGGGATTGGAGTTCAGACGAGCACCTACCATGAAAATAACGATAAAACAAGGATAGGCTCGCAACGTCTCTTCTGTGGGAGAGGGGTTTAACCACTCGTAGTGAATACCAGGACTCTTTCACCTTGACATTGTGATCCCTAACCAGGACCACAACATTGGCGACGTACAGATGCAAAAAAAAAGAACCCACAAAGATCACCTTTGGAGAAGCAACTAATGTCTGGTCAACAAACTTGCATTTTTCTATCTTTTTTGGAAAAGTAAATAGCGGCCTCACGAAGTGTTTGAAAAAAAATCACCTGACTCCGGGAAAAGTTTATTTTTCCACCGTGAATAGAAAAAATGCAACGCTTTCTATGGCTAAAGAGAATTGACATAATTTATTTCTAACGTTTAATGACATTTTTCATTTGCCCCAGAATTATTTCTTTATTCAAAAGCCTTTATTTTTGGACTTGTTGTTAAAAGTGATTTTTTTTTTGTTTTAATCACACAGAGAAAAAAGAGGGAAACTATTTTTTTTGTGGGCTCACCCATTTTCCGCTTGTGCAAATATCGTAATTTTTCATGCCATGTTCGGCCAACAGTACATATTTGATAAACCTTTATACTGTGACCAAAACTTTCTCTGTCGAGAGGCTGCATGGTTTCGTTTTCACGGTAAAACAACGTAAAAATATGTATATCAGCTCTACGAAGGAGGGAAACCGCGTTCATTTCATTAGGAGAATTCAGGACAACAACACAAATACTCGACTGGATTTTTGTCAACGGAAAGATTACAATTCGTTTTGTTTACGACAAAATGTTTCGGTTTTATTTCTTCTCAAGAGAGTTTAAATAAATTCTCAAGTTTGTTTTGTTTTTATTGGAAAATTGAACATTTTTTTTTCTGCCTGTGACTTTTTTTCTTCGTCAACATCTTCTCAGTAAATTCGCGACGTTTCTGTTTATTATTTTTGAGACACATGTTTGTCTGGTGAATATATTTATATTTGAAATGGAGGAACTTTCAAGGCAACTAGTTGAAATGATACGGTTATATAAAACTTTGAAATTAAAGAACAAAAAAAGAAGAGAAAGAAATGAGAAAGGAAAAGCGGAAAGAAAGAGACTAAAGAAGAGAAATAAAAGAGACAGACGAAAGAGAAGCGAAAAAAAAAGAAGAAATAAGAAGTCAATTCAGCGGAAAAATACTGAAAATATAGTCACGGGCAAAGAACAAATGGAACTATTCAGTCAGACCAGAATCTTTTTTCACTAACCGCGATCTGGTCAGCATTAGAAACAGTTTACTATCGTCCGGGAGGATTGGACATTTGTAGGCTATTTTCGCAGATTTGGTGACGTATTCAGGATTGATTGCAAGTCATGGAGTGAGCAAGTGGAGGTTCGTCTTTGATTACAAAAACTGGGAGCTGCAGAACACAATAAGTTCATAAACTACATCATTCAGTCGATCCGTTTAGGAAAGAGTGAAATATTTGATGGAATTATACTGTCCAAAAAACAGCTTATTCTATAAAAGATGGAAGTTCCTCAGCCTAACACTCAAAGCAGACCAAGATTACACCAAATTTGCTTTAGTTCTAAATAGATATTGTGACGACTTCGGACTATCCTCATTGATGGCCGACAACTTTAAGATCCTGATTGTTATTCAAGGCTGAACTCAGCCCCCTGCCACTAAACAGATCGGAAAAGGAACCAAATATGACCCTTTAACAATAGGCTGAGGAATGTCAAAGAATACTAATCTCGGAGAAGCAAGACTCCAAAAATATAGAGGAAGGTGTAGCACACATTAGAAAGGTACGAAGTAACAAGAAATCTTACTCTCAAAACAGTCAAGCGAAAGCCGAACATGGCCCTACAGGAGCTACGTAAAAACAACGAGGACGTAGGCGGAAGACGACTATGCACGATAGTACGTAGCAATAAAAATGGGAGACAAGAATGTTAGACTTCACTTTGACAGATGTGTGGATTTTTTATCATAAACCACCATACTTCGTGCAAAATCGGAAAACCGAAGATGATGAGAATTAAGAAAGTGGCTTGTTTAATAATTGGAGAAAAAAAAATAATAATAATTGAAAGTGAGGTTACCACTAACGTAACGTTTAAGGGAAAACTACTAAATCTCAAGGAGTTTGAATTAAAAAAAATATTAATAACCTTTTTGAAACAGACTGAATCCAATAATGTTTACTCTGGATCTAGCTCGTTAGCGATTTTTGTAAAAAGGTGAACTTTCTTAAGACCGAAGTTGAAAAACTAAAGAAAGACCTGAAGGACGCGTTCTCCAATGTTTTTTCGGACAAACTAGGCCGCTGTACAAAAATGGAGGCGAAGTTCAAGATACAAGACAATGCCACCCCAGTCTTAAAAAAGAATCAGATCTGCAATGGTCGGTTCCGTACTGAATGGTGTACATATTATTTAATTAGAATTCATTTTTGAGAGGGTATTATTTATTTATTAATTTATTGTTGACTACTATACTCATCTTTCTTAGTTGTTGTTTCACAACGTTTTGGCCAACTATTCCTCTGGCCTAGTGGTAACCCGAACGGAATGGGAACTCAGATAATAAATAAACGTAGATTTATGAGACCAAAAAATCCAACCTTGATTCCCCTTTGGGGCCCGTGGCGCAGTGGATATAGACATTGAACTCTCAATGTTGGAGGTGCGAATTATCTGAAGATAGCGACTCTAACCTTACCCAAAGCCGGCCAGAGGCTTTCTTGGCCAAAACGTGGTGAAACAACAACAACTATGGATGGCAGTGATTGCTGGGGATGCATTTAGGAGATTCGGAGTTCCTATCCTGTCCCGAAAAATCGTTGCAACACTTTCTTCATGTGTACCACATAACGCCTAACGAGAATACACTATCCAGATGTTTCCGGCGGAAGTGATGTTCGCGAGAAAAATACGGCCAGTCCTTGAAAATTATTGCCAAAGAGATAAAACTCACAAAGCAACTGTCCCTAAAATAATTACGTGCTGGAAAAAATATGCACAAAGATATTAATATTTTCTAGGAGCAAGGAACAATCAAGAAACAGATCTGTCATATTGTCTACAGGGTGGAAGGACCACATTCAACGCATGAAAATGCACTTGAACAAGATACGTAAATGCCTTTCAAACGAGTTCAGTAAAACTCTAGCAGAAGAAGAGACGTTGGACTTACTGTATGATGCATTTGATCTGAAACTCCATCAAACTAGTACCGAAATACAGGAAAATGACGGTCCGCTTGAAGGCCAACTCGCGAAATAACACTTATATTACGGAGAAATAATTCTCCGGAGGGGAATGTTCTGGGGTAGCTGACACCCCTATATTCATAATAATATGGATTCGTCCCACTATTGAAGCCAGGCATTCCTGCCATCGAGCGGATAGCACACTTTAAGTTTAATCCCTCGTAATGAACATCAGGACTCTTTCACATTAATATTGTAACACCTAACCAGTACCTCAAAACTGACTGAGACATGTTCATGGCTGTGTAGCAACATAACACTTCTAATGTAAAAACAGATAAAAAATACATTCTGTTCTACTTCGGTATTGAACACTCTTTTGTTGACCTCATTACACTCTATTGGTTACTTAACCTCTGGAAAACAATAACCTCATAATATATATATATATATATATATATATATATATATATATATATATATATATATATATACACAGGGAGACCCCAAGACGGGTCCCGTGTACACTTTATATGATATCTCCATTATTTATTCACCGATTGCCCTTTTTTTACAGGACATGGCAGAATCAACGACCGTGAGTACATCAAGACCCCAGTGGGAGCTGGGACAAAGAATACATTTTACTACAAGACAGACTCGTTTAAGAAAACCCAGGACGGTTTCATGCGTCAGTTTGAATGTTAAAAGGCTCCATCCAAAAGCAGAATTTAGAACTGGGTTGACCACTTCGAGAAGTATGGGACAGTGGAGAACCACAACGCTGCCAGAGAGAACCGTCCAAGCCACTCGGGACGTCCCAAGAAGCGAACAGCCGAGCAGGTCGAAAGAGTGAGAGAGTCTCTACAGCAGTCCGAAGCGCTCTCTGCGTAAGCGAAGTCAGTTGCTCTGTATGTCACATGAGACTTGCAGGAGAGTGCTGGTGAACGATATCAGGGTTTACCCATACGGAATACAGACGCTGAAGACGCTTACAGCCACAGGCAAAAAGCAGAGGAGGGCTATGCCAATCAATACGCTCGAGGAGACACTAAGTTTCTTTAACCTTATTTTGGACCTCAGATGAATCCCACTTCCATCTTGATAGAAAGGCAAATGTGTTGTGGAGGTCCTCCAGACACAATGAAGTAGCCACCAAGCCCCTGCACTCTCTTAAGTGCATGCTGTAGGCTGCAATCTCGGCCAGAAGCATTATCGGACCGATCTTCATCGAAGAATCTGGCGCAGCAGTGACAGTCACCAAGGAGCGATATGTGGAAGTCCTCAAAACCTTCGAGAGTGAGCTCTAGACCATCTACCCGTCGCTCATGAGCAAGTTCTGGTTCAAACCTGTCCCGAGTTTGGCTGAAAGAGAACTTCGGAGGCCGAGTATTCAGTCTCAAGACTGATTTAGAGTGGCCACCCATAGCCCGGACCAAAGTGCCTCAGATTTTTTTTCTTTGGGGCTATCTTACAGACAGGGTCTACGTAGGTAAATCCAGAACCATCACGGAACTCAAGGAAGCCATCAGGGAGGAGATGAGGAACATTACAAATTCGGTCTGTAAGAACGTCATGGACAAGTTCGTACTGCGCCTCAAGAAATGCAGGGAGCTAAATGCAGGCCATCTAGATCATATGCTGTAGAACGGAGAAAAAACGGCCAAAGACCATATTGTTTTGATGTGATGTTTTGAATATAATAAACTGGTTATGAACAAAGTCTCATATAATTCGGACAAAATACCAAGAAACGGGGCCTAATTAGAGTTGGGGACCGTTTTTTTGGGTAACCCTGTATATATATGTATATATGTGTGTACATATATGTATATATATGTGTATATATATGTATATATATATATGTATATATATGCATATATATATGTCTATATATATGTATATATATATGTATATACATGTATATATATGTATATATTTGTATATATATATTTATAAATATGTGTATATATACGTGTATATATATGTATATATATGTATATATGAATGTTAATATATGTGTATATATAAATGTATATATATGTGTATATAT
>NC_136489.1:17100514-17185514 GCF_053919585.1 Euprymna scolopes | reverse complement strand
AAAAATTCTAACAAAAATCTACCAACCAGACATCGTTCTCCGCAGAATGTGCTGCTGCCATGGCGCACAGAAATCACTTTTTCCATAGCTACCAACGTAATAGATGCACTGAGACTAAAGCTTCCTTCAGGAACGCCAGCAACCACTGTAAAAAACTAATAAAAAATGCAAGAGAGCTATATGCATAGTCTGTTAAATCCAAAGTAGCTGATCAGCGGCTTGGTTCCCACCAGTTTTGGCAAATAACAAATAGGATCCTGAACAGAAGTGTGCGTTCTATCCCAACCATTATCAACGGACTAGAGGTCATCTCGTCAGCTTCAGACAAGGCCAAACTATTTGCAAAGAACTTTGCAGCTAATTCTACCATATGCGACGAAGGCCATCAACTCCTCATATTTCCTCCTATAACACAGAACACGCTAGGTAACATATAAATATCTGTACATGAGGTCGCCAAGATAATCAATAACCTTGATTCCAGTAAAGCTACTGGCCCTGACGGCATCCCAATTATAGTGTTACAAAAGCTTCAATCAGAACTTACTCCCATACTTACGAAACTGCTTAAACGTTGCCTTAAGAAGTGCTTTCCAGCACACTGGAAAACCTCATCAGTATGACCTGTATTTAAGAAATCAGGTGATAAGTCATCTCCCTCTCAGTACAGACGAATAAGTCTCCTGTGTGTCATGAGTAAGTTGCTGGAATCCATATTAAATAGAGAAATAGTCAAACACCTCAGCAGAAATAACATTCTTAGTGACACGCAATACGGTTTTCGTTCTGCAAGATCTACCGAAGATGTGCTAACGGTTATATCTCATAGGATTAGTGAATCTCTTGATAAAGGCTTCCTTTCCAGGGCAATTGCTCTTGACATATCAAAGGCCTTCAACAAGGTATGGCATAAAGGCCTACTTCACAAAATCTCAAGCTACGTTATAACTGGAAATATTCTCTCTATCATTAAATACTTTCTCTCTGATAGGTTCATAAGAGTAGTGGTTGCTGGACAAAAATCACAGGCATGCAGTATTAATGCTGAAGTCCCTCAAGGCTCCATCCTGAACCCAACTCTCTTCCTGATCTACATCAATGATCTCACTAAACACATACTTCGTTGACATCTATGCTGATTACACAACCATCTACGGAAACACATCAAAGGCTGTAAATGACAACGCTGTCTCTGATTCTCTCTTCTTTGATCTCGAACGAGTGGTTCAGTGGGGGAAGACGTGGCTGGTTACCTTTAATGCATCCAAAACCAAACTCCTATCTTTACATCATCAACGCTCTGATCCCCATCTGGCATCAATTGAAATGGCTGGCTCTCGTCTAGGAGAAGTCCCATGTTTTGATAAGCTTCTGGGCTTGTCCTTCACGCCTGATCTTAAATGGAACACGTACATCAAGTCTGTTGCCAAGATCGCTGGAAAGATGGTGGAATCCTTCTACCGCTCCAGAAGATATCTCACTACTGATGCAATTCTCTATCTGTATAAAAGCCAAGTACGTCCAAGGATAGAATACTGCTACATATCTGGGCAGGAGCTGCTAAAAACAGGCTATCCTGCCTTGAAAGAGTACAAAATAGACTTCGTGGCTTAGTGAGGGATGCCCTTTTCTCTTCCATGCAACCTCTCTCCCACAGAAGAGACGCTGCAAGCCTATCTTTGTTTTATCGTTATTTCTATGGCAGGTGCTCATCTGAACTCCAATCTTTGGTCCCCCCTCGCCAATCTTTTATGAAAAACACCTGTCTAGCTGAATCCACTGTCAAAAACTTTCCCCACTCTTTATCTATGTCTAAATCAAAACGTAGATTCCATGAACAAAGCTTCTTTCTTTTCTGCACGCCTGTGGAACTCTGTCCCGTCTGCCCTGCTTCCCTCCTGACTACAACTTGGATGTCTTCAAGTCCTACGTAAACAAATTTCTGATGAACCGCCCCCTTAAGTAGACACTTTATTAAATATCCACACTAACGTACTGTACTTACAATAACCCTTATCCCTGAGTGGCTTCTGGGCCTGGATAAGTGGTTACCACTTTAAAAAAAAAATAACTGAATTCATTTAAAACATATCGCAAAACTAAAACAAATAAATAACATTTCTCTCTCTCTCTCTCTCTCTCTCTCTATATATATATATATATATATATATATATATATATATATATATATATATTATGTTAAAAAGTTCGCATTTATCAATGTAGATATTTAATATCTCCGGTAGAATGCAACTGGAATGTTTCAATCACAATTTTGTAGAACAATTCCAATATAGGAAAGTTTCGTATCTTTTATTCATTCAAAACGAATAAAGCCAGTTTCTTTATAAATTTCCGTTGTCTTTATTTATCCGTCCTCAGCCGAACCTTCACAAGGGTGATCACGTTCAGTCATTGTTTAACTAACGAATACTTCTAATAACAAATGGTCCAGTATTCGTGCCGTGTGCGCATATTTCCTTTTTGTATTTTTTTTCACACACAAAAACAGTATTCGGTTCGTATTTAATCTTACGTAACACCGGCTGCAGTTTAGCATTTCAGGTATTGTCTTTCGGGAAAATAGTAGAGACCTATACAATTTTGGAAGTATGTAAGAAACATTTTGTCTATTTCTTTATTATTATTATTATTATTATTATTATTATTATTATTATTATTATTATTATTATTATTATTTATTTATTTATTTAATACATTATTTGATTTAAACAGATTTTATTTCATACCGATTTGCGTTTTCTCGGATAATGTGGGAACGTCTCTTATTTTCTTTTGTGAAATTTCGGGTATAATATTGTCGTGTTAGGCATTATTCTTTTATTCCAACCGCATAAAGATGTTTTTTCTTACTTATAATAAACTTATATAAATTCGTATATTATCTTTTGTTTGTATTGTTATGTAAGAAAAATGTCCCTTAAAAATGTCTCATGCAAGATTAGTAAATGGATCTGTCTTAAAAAAATCTGTGAAGGTTGAGCACGACTTTTACTTGTAAAATATATTTTTGAGCACATTTTTGATGTTGTAACTTGACAGAAATTAATAAAAATAGAGATGAACATAGAACATATTTGAATTCATATGATTTATTAAAATGAGTACATGGTAAATTCTAAAAACAAAGTATTCTTCAATAAAGAGAAAGGTATATTTTTTGGTTCCTAAAACTAAAAACTTTTGCTTTGTGTTATATGACCGTACATGAGTCTCTTCGTTAACTATATATATATATATATATATATATATATATATATATATATATATATAGTTTACTAAATAAAATAAACGATTGTGTAAACTTCTTATTAACGGTGTTCACTTCTGGTTAAAACTGGCTGATGTCATCACACTAGTTGTTTTAAGTCCGTATATTTTTCGATCCCGCTGAATTCATCATCCAACATCGATTAATCTAATTGTGAACAATTTATATATTTTTTATTCGTTAATTATATTAATAACTTTCAAAACATTTCAAGATGTGACAACTTTTGGAGAAGTTTATCTTATTGTTATTAAGTTTTTATTAATAATGCTTTTGTATTTCAAGTTTTCGTTCATTATTTGTGACAACCTTTAATCTTTCATTATTTGGGACGAAGAACAGGAAGTTGGAAAGGATAAAAATAGCTTTAATAGACAAAAACGCATCTATCTAAAGTAATGAAATATGGGGAAGAGAGAAATGTTATCTAAACACTTACACACAAACTCAAACACACACACACACACACACACACACACACATATATATATATATATATAAAGATATATATATATATATATTGCACAAAAACTCAAACATATATATATATATAAATATATATATATACATATATATATATAAAGATATATATATATATTACACACAGACTCAAACATATATATATAAAGATATATATAAAGATATATATATATATATATCTTTATATATAAATATATATATATATATATAAAGATATATATATATATATAAAGATATATATAAATATATATATATAAATATATATATATGTATATAATATATATACATAAATATATATATATACATATAAAGATATATGTATATATATAAAGATATATATATATATATAAAGATATATATATATATAAATATATATATATAAAGAGATATATATAATATATATATATATAAAGATATATATATATAAAGATATATATATATATATAAAGATATATATATATAAAGATATATATATATATAAAGATATATATATATATATATATAAAGATATATATATATATATATATATATATATATATATGTGCTGCCATACTATGATATATGACATATATTTCTTTTTAGTATTTACTTCAACAGGACTTAATACTTGAGTTAGATTGAATGTTTTATGGCAAATACGTTATACAGCCTAATCCTAAAGCTTATGTTTAAAGAATTCAATTTCAAGGATAATAAGTATAGTTGTTTTACAAGGACAGAAATTCCATCATATAAATATGAAAAATTAAATTATTCCAAATCTCTATGACATAAGCAAATACTGCAAGTAAAATCTAGTTCAACACTTAAGATCTTAAATCCAACAGAAATTATACTCTCCTGATCAAAAATTTAAGAACACTTAAACATCTTCAAAAAGAAACGTTTATTTCAAGGAGAGAGTTAAAAATTATTCCATTTAAGGTTACCAATAATGCAGCCTAAAAGGTTACGTTCGAAAAGTTACATTCCAAATATTTTATTCAGAAATTTACATTTTAAAAAATTGAGTATTTTACACTTGATCAAAATTATAAGACCAGGAGTATAAATTCTACCGAATTGTAGGAAAATTGTATGAAAATATTCAACAATCAAATTTAATTATGAGTTATCCATTCACTGGTTTTTGATGACTTCAATAATTAGTTTGGACATGCTAGAAATAAGCGGTGGGGGAGGTTTTGCCTCAGCTTGTGAAGATGGCTTCATGAAGTGTAATTATACTCTAAACAGAAACGTTCATTTCGAACGCGCCTCTTTACTGCTGATTTTATATACCGGGCTTTTCTGGTTGTGCGGCGATAAAACATCTCAAATGGACTTGTGATGTTATAAGCGTGTTTATATCAGCTAAAATCAGACCGTTACTTCTTTAATCTGATTTTTTCGATTATTTTCAGGCATGTTTCTATGTGTCTCTCTCTTTTTTTCTTTTATCTCATTCACTATAAGTACTTTTAGGCTTTTCCTATCTCCTCTTTCCCATATATATTTTCTCTACACTCATTTAGTAATCATCATAGTTCTATTTATTGCTCTTTCTAATATATAGTTATACATTTTTCCTACTTATATGTACTTATATACCTTTTTTATACGTACTTTTCTTTTATAAACTCGCTGTTCGTTTTTTGTATTTGTATAATGCTGGATTTTCTCCACTTCTGATGAGAAGCATTTAGTTTGGATTGTCTTTCCCTTCCCTTCTCTCATTATTGATCTGTTGAAATAACAAGATTTTGTGCAACTTTTATTTATCATATTTTCTTTACAATAAGAATTGCCTTTCTTAACAATGTTGAGGGTTGAGTATCTCGATAGTTGTCCTCGCTTAAGTTGGTCGGTTGGTTGTTTTTGTTTTACAGCATATCAACCCTTTTCAGGTTATTTAATGCCAAATCTAATGATTTTGAAGGAAAATATTTTAATAGAATATATTTGTTGTTTTCAAGTCGGTGTCTATTTAACCCATAGTTAGGACCCTAACAGGTACTACCACTCCGGGTCAGAGTGGATCTGGGAGCAATGGCAATTTAAGGGTGGCTCCACACTCCCCAAAGCCCGCAAGCTGGATATAGTTTAAGGTCATATCCAGGACCCCTCGCTTAAGTGTTATAATACTATATATATATACATATATAGAGAGAGAAATAAAAAGGAACTAACCGTATTATGTGTTCATCGACGTTTCGTCTTTATTTCGAGACATAAATACACACACACACATATATATATATATATATATAACTACTTCATTTACTCACATAAATTTAATATACGAAAGTATAGATTTATGCGTAAACTTTAAGTATTTACTTCAAAAGTGCCCAATACGTAGGTAGAGCTAGTTAGTAATTTATAAAATATATATGGCGACGAAGCTACACTGAATATTCTGCGTTTCATCCACTGTAGGATTCGTCAGGATTATGCGCGAATTTTGTGGTTGCTTCTTGTTTTTATATATATTGAGGATTTCTAGTTAGCCAATCAGCTTTCTAGTATCCACCGCGCCATCTCCTATCAGCCAATGGGCATGCATTTTATCGAACAAAAGCTGATTGGCTAACTAGAAATCCTCAACATATATAAAAACAAGAAGCAACCACAAAATTCGCGCATACGCCTGACGAATCCTACAGTGGATGGAACGCAGAATATTCAGTGTAGCTTAGTCGCCATATATATTTTATAAATTACTATATATATATATATATATATATATATATATATATATATATATAAGGTGTGTTTCTATGGATGACAATAGATTGCTAAATCTTACATATACATATGTTCCGTATTACAGGGTGAATCTGCGAAAGAACATAAAGAGTTTTTCTTTATAATTCGTTTTTATCAAATATAGGATGAAACAAAAATATACATGTAACCATATTGAGGACATATAATACTAAAATTGTTCTCATATAAGCATTTTACATGCTAGCTGTTCGCCATATTTGGATGTGATGAGCTAGTCGCGATTCACTCGCGGCGTTGATCACATTATGTAACCACTTTAATAGCCGTAGACAACGAAAAAACTATCTGTTTATGACAGTATAGTAGTTTTACCTATTTAATTTACAATAAGAATATGATCCCACCCCCAAAATGTGAACTTTCTTTACCGTATCCAAGATTTGTTATGAACTGATTGCTAGATATTCATGTGTATTTGTTAACTTGTCTCAGCAATAACACATCGTGTTTCAAAAGAATAAAAAAGTAAATAAAAATAGTTAAAACAGAGAAAAACAAAACTGACCAGTCTCTGTTCACCTTTATCGTTCTTTACCGTTTCTGACACAAATGAAAAATATAGATGAAAATCTTACAATGAAATGAGTTAATAAAAAAATATTGGATGCGGATTATTAGACTGATGAGTCCAACGTAGGCGACTAGACACTGATGCCCTTTTATTTTTTGGATTTGAATCCAATGGTACCGATTTTCTTTTCTAATATATATATATATATATATATATATATATATATATATATATATATATATATACACACAGGGTGACCAAAAAAAAAAAAAAGAAGCTAAGTGGAGACCATCTAGAGCATATGCTGTAGAACAGAAAAAAAAGGCCAAAGACCCTAGTGTTTTGATGTGATGTTTTGAATTTAATAAACTAGTTATGACCAATGTTTTATTTCCTTCGAACAAAACAATAAGAAACCGGGCCTAATTAGAGTCGGGGCCCCTTTCTTTGGGTCACCCTTATTTAATTTTATACCTAGAGACGATTACTACCGGTCGGGAGATTCGAACTCGACAGCGAATCATCCCTGACTCTATTAGCAAGGAACAAACCTCACAGCTAATCTCAACCGCGAGAAATATCGTGGAAATTTTAACATTTATTTTTTAAATGTCGTAACATCCGGTCATAGTGATCTAATGATCATAACATCATGATCTATGCATGCGATCTTAGATTATCGACTTTCTATTTCAACTTTAAAGTGCTCAACAATAAGAACTGAGTCTCATGTACACCCACACACCTACACACACACACACACATACACACACACACACACATATATATATAAGTAATTATATATATATATCTATATATGTATTGATTTTCAGAAGTTGCTTTTCTCTATACAGATATATGCGTTTGTATATATATATACGCATATCTATGTGTGTATGCACATTTACATGTGTCGGTATGCGAGTGTGTACGTATATATCCATATGTATATGTTCGTGTATGTATACATGTGGATGCATGCGCACATGTGCGTATGGGTGTGCATATATATGCGTGTTTGCATATACGCATGTATATGTGTGCATGTGTGTGTATATGTCTGTGAGCGGGCGGCTATACAAAAATGTAGACAAGCAAAGAAGACGTTACCCTTTCAACTTGTCCCATACCTAGAACCATAAGTTTATGATTCCAATGGGAATTACCAGCTTCTGATTAGAACTTTCCACTTATCCGTCTATATCTGTCCATCATTCTCTATGTGTATGTGTACGTACGTCTATAAACGTCTGTGTGCGCATTCAGTGTGTTTATAGGTGTGTGTAGAAGCATGTGTGGTAATGTACCGGTGTACATGCATGTATGTTTATATATACAAGTGTATACGTATAGGTGCGTGGGTGTCCAGTTCAACATTTTATAAAAGACTTGGTTTTGGATAAAGGCGACACAAGTTGCTGACCATTCCAAATCAAAATCATTGTGATGGTCGTCTTTAGATACATCTCTACCTCATTGGCTATTCACTTTCTTTTCTCTGTTGTTAGCCCTACCCGCTTGCATCCGTGTTCTATCATTCACACTGAAGAAAACAGAAGAATCTGTCGTTTTCTTTTTTTTTCGAAAGACTTTTTGTATTACTACATGTCAACAAATACGAAATAAATACTGAAAAGATATAAACATTTGTATATTTTTTACATTAACTTTTTATTCATACAAACATACACACACATATATATTTGTGTGTGTGTATGTGTATGTGTGTACATATCTTTGTAGTATTAAATTGAATTGTTGTTATAAACAGATTTTATTTATTTTTGAACATGGTGAATTAAAAAAAGAATGAAAAAACTAGTTAACCAGTTTGGACTTTGCTGAACATGTCGAAATTGAGATTAAGAGAAAAATAAGCTCAGAAAATTTCAGGGAATGAAATATAGGAAGGAATCAAATGGAAACTAGATTTTAACTTCATTTTAATCTTAATATTGTAAAGACAAATGGTATTAGTAGTATAAAATTAGTCAGTAGTTAGAAATTTCAACTAGTTTTTGTAAACTGGAAAAAAAGCTTTATTACAATGAGGTATAAGAAGAAACGGACTGATTGAGATCAATAGACCAACGAGCCGGAACAAAATTAGCAAGAAATTGATTAAGTAATTTTGAAGAACATATTCCATAATATTTATAAAAGGACTGCAAACAGCAACATCACATCTGTGACACAGCAGTTGCAGATATTACGAAAAATGAGGGCAAAACAAGTTACAGATAATTTCAACACCTTATCAATAACCCTCAACTAAAACAAAAATTCATCAGTCAAAAATGACAACAGTACTCAGTACATAACTTGATAACAGATGTGTAGATATTTTTCACGGAAATAGCTCCAAGCAAGGCATGAAACAACTTGATTCAAGGGGAGTAGAAAACGTACTGTGGACGCGGTTTTTGTCAAACTCGAAACTCTCACTTTTCTTCTTTTGTCCCGTCGTCCTTATTTACAATAAGTGATGTTTCTGAAAAAAGGAGAAGAAAAAACTGTATACTCGACCGTCAGTTTTTTTTCCTGACCAGTCGTTGGGATGTCCTTATTTTCACTTCCTATTTTTATTCATGTGGCCATGTCACTAATAAGGGTACTGGAGGAAAACGCTTTACCTAGGCTTACGTTATTCGCCTGATAGTCAGGGACGCGAAACTTGGATTTACCCCCAAGGTAGTTGTCCTATCAGCAGGTGCAAAATACTGAGCCTGTTGTATTGCCATTTGATGAAAGGACTTTGGACCATGCAGTAACTTCTGCCATATTAGTTACAATGTTACGGCTTTTTCTCTGCATAACCTGCAGAAATCATTCTTCGTTCTTTTCTCCATAAAATCTGTCAATCCCTTCCACATATCTGAATACTCAATAATAAAAGATATCAAGAACAATTCATGATTACAACCAAAACTCTAATTCTCAACGTAGATCACTATTTCCATAGTTCTAACCTCCCAGAGGTAGACATCCAATTACAGGAGGCGAAACCGGATTTATTGTTCCTGTGCCAAACTGGTTGACTTAGATGAGTTCGCGATTAAAGGCCTAGATTAGAGATGCTTCTCCATGTGGTACAGACATTTCAACAGAAGATTCTAAATTACCCTTTATGAGTAGCAGTGGCTCACAGCACAACCTTCATATTTACTTTTTATTGTCCCTATAACAGCGGTGTGAATATTATGGAGAGTATCTCTGATAAAATGGACCACATACCTCTCTGCTCATCCTCGGCTAACAATCACATCCATAGAGACTTCATATTGATAATTTTGAATGGCTGGCCGACTCAAACAACACGAGCCCACTCTTATCTCACACTGACGGAGAGTTTGCAAGTCTCCCTTACCTTTATCTTACAACTTGTCCTGTCCTGAATTGTGCTCATCTTCTGTTCTGTCTCAATTAGGATCTTCTGATCATTCAGTAGTCTCGGTTAAGATAAATGCAAAATGTAATAAGCCCCCAGATTTACCTCTTCCTCGGACTGTATATTGATACTCCATGGTTGATTGCAATAACTTCCGAACATAGGAGGTGATTGAGGCTTTGCGTTCCATGTTTAAAAAGAACGTGCCCTCTATAGTATCTGACCTGACAGAGTAGTTAATTGTCGGTATAGACCGCTTCATACACTCCAAGAAATTCCAGCAAAACTCTAATAGAAACCCGTAGTTGCTTCTAGAATGTACCGCTGCCATTGCGCACAGAAACCACTTTTGCACTGCTTTCAGCGAAAGAGATGTGATGAACGGAAACCTCCTTTAGGGCTGCCAGCAACCACGGTAAAAGAGTAATGATGAACGCAAGAGAGTTTAATGCTTAATCCGCTAAGTCCAAAGTTAAAAAAAAAAAAATTAATTCAGTTTTCACCCCAAACAAGGCACAGTGCCACTTTGAAGCAGGGGGATACTATCAGGGACTTAATTAGCGGGGTCATTATGAAGGGAGATGAGTAGAAAGATATTTGTTAACATTACACTTGAACTTCTGCATATTAGTGCAGTTGGGAAAGCAGAATCCCGGAAGGGAGTTCCAAAGACCCGCAGTTCTGGGGAAGAAACTATTGAAGTAAAAGGCTTTCTTACACCTAGGGATCTCTACTGTAAAGGGATGAGACTTAGTAGCTTGTCGGGTTTGTCGGGGGTAGTTACGTCGCGGAGGTACAAGTGTTTGCAGTTCGTCAGAGCATTCACCATTAAAGTATTTGTAGAACAGGCAGAGGGATGCAACATCTCGTCGATGGGACAGAAGCTGAAGCCTAGATGATAGTTCAGGACCTATCAGGTTGGCGACTTTCTGTTAAACCCTGTCCAGGAGCGAGAGACAAGCAGCAGATGCACCAGCCCAGATGTGACAACAGTACTCCATACGAATGGTGGCCTTATAGAGGTATAGAATACTGTCAGGCGTAAGTAGTTTTCTAGCACGGTAGATGGAGTCAACCTTCCTTGCAGCAGCCTTGGCAATGCTCTCAATGTATCTATTCCAGTTCATATTCCCTGTAAACGTTAGGCCGAGGAGTTTAAAAGAAGTACTTTCAGGCAATGTGTTCTTGGCCATTGCTATTGGTGGTAGAGAAGGTTTTTTGTAGTTATTGTAGTTCTTGTAGTTATTGAAGGAAACAAGCTTAGTCTTAGCAGCATTGAATGTGACCAACAATTTTTGTCCCCAGTCCACTACAGATTGGAGGTCATCCTCTAGTGTTTCTGCCATTTTCTTGGATATGTGTTCATTTGTTTTCCCCTCATATCTGTTATAGAGAGTGGTGTCATCGGCAAATATACCCATCCCCGAAACAATTTTATCGGGGGGGGGTGTCATTTATGAATATCAGGAATAATAGAGGTCCAAGGATAGACCCCTGAGGTACTCCCGCATTTATGTCATATTGTTTAGATGTACGACCGTCGAGGACAACTTTGATTTTTCTATTACTTAAGAAGGATTTAATTACATTATGAATTCTTCCAGTGATTCCATATGATCTAATTTTCTTTAGAAAACCATCGTGCCATACCCTGTCAAAAGCCTTAGATATATCAAGGGCCACCGCTCTATCTTCCCCTGTTTTGTCCAATGAACGGTATATACGTTCAGAAACTACAGTTAAGATATCTGCTGTTGAACGGGCTTGCCTGAATCCATATTGTTTGTCAGTCAGGAGTTTAGCAGCTGTTAGGTGCTGGACTAGGGCTTGATTAACTAAGTACTCAAATATTTTGGCGAAAAGCGGGAGGAGGCTAATGGGGCGATAATTAAGTGGGTCAGTTCTTTCACCAGAATTCTTGAAGACTGGTACCACAGAGGCGGTTTTCCAGCAGTCGGGAACGCAAGATTCGTTAAGGCATTTATTGTAAAGTTTGGAGAGAACTGGAGCAACCTCAGCAGAGCATTTTTTTAATAGCACAGCCGGGATGAGATCTGGTCCACATGCTTTTGAGGTGTCTAGGTTTTTTATAATAGCATGTACCTGAGAAGGGGTGATTTTCAAATCGTCTAGTGTGGCGTCTGTTCGCAGAGGAAAATCAGGGAGTGAGTGGTGTACCGAGTTCAGTGTGGAGTTTTAGGCAAACTGACTGGCAAGCAGTTAGCCTTGTCAGTTGCCGTGCAAGCAACCTCATGATTGTTTGATAGTGGTGGAATAGTTGACTGTCCATTATTTACTACGCTGTTGTAGATTTTCCAAAAATCTCGGGTTCCTAATTTCTGTGCTTCGATGCGTTTTCTTCGATCGATTTCTAGCTTCTATAAAGTAGCTGAGAAACGGCTTAGTTCTCATGAGTTTTGAACAAACAGGGTCCTGAATCGAATCGTGTCTTCTATTTCGTAAAGCTCTTTCCCACATAATAGACGTTGCTCTATTATTATTTTTATAGCAACTGTTTCTCTCCATGGTTACTCTTGCAAACTTTTCACAAAAAACACTCGACTAGCAACAATCATTATAAACAAGCCCCCCCCATTTCTATCTGTCTGAATCTAAACGCAGATTCCAAGAACAAAGCTTTTTCCTAGAGCTGTCTGCATGTGGAACACTGTTCCATTGGTTTGCTTCCCGGCTGATTACAATGTGGTAGCCTTCGAATTCAGTGTAAACAAGTTCTTGTTGATCTATCCCCTTAAATAATCCAAATTCTACTCGATCTACACTATAAACGATTACTAAACTACCAAATTACATTCATTAACACGGGTCCTCGAGTGGATTCGGGTCTTGATAAATGATAACTCCCTTGTAAATAAATAGTAAGTAAAAATACATACATAAAAATACGCCAACGATAATGTTAGATGGATGGATTCTGGCCCAAGAAACTGCAATTCTACCTTTTTATCAGAAACATTTCTAATGCAATGCGACAACTAAAAGGACAAAAGCGACCATTGAAAGTAAACTTAACATTAAATTTCTAGTCACTTCATGGATAATAGCTTCAGGTGTGAGAATCTTTGGTTTTTTGGCCAAGATCAAGGTGTAGTATCTGTTCTGGTGCTGCACTTAATCTTTTCTGGCCTCACTGAGTGGAGAGAGGTCTTTCTAGACTGGGGCAATTTTTACTTTTTTTTTCCTATTCACAGTGCTACTTTTTAACGGGGCTGGATGTACCCTACATTAAAAACCGGCCTTGTGTCTAACTCTACCCTCGTGGAAAGGCAAGTTAATAGGAACGTTAAGAGAAGCAATGGATCTAACGCATGGATTATCTTTATAATTATGTTTTTATGAATAAATATTAGTCAGCTGCAAACATAACATATTTTCTGCCACAGCAGGCTGTTTCGCTTATTAGCGTAATTATATGTGTTTCAATCTAATATTAAAACTTGATCAGTTGGCAGCTGTGCTATGAGCAGAGGCGTGTAAGGGAGTTAGTGTTTATATAGTCAATATCGGCTATCGATTACTGCTCTATTCTCTTTTTAAGAGCTTTGAATTATTGCTAATCACATTTGGCAAGTTCACTTACTGCAGCGCTTAAACCTCGAAATCTATTAGCGAGTATATATATATATATATATATATATATATATATATATATATATATATATATATATATATATAGCCATGCAACGAGGAAAATGCATTCAATTGAGTATATTTATGTATATAACTAATGTGTGTATAATTATGTATGTGCGTGCTGGTGTGTGTGTGTGCATTTGTGGGGACTGTTTTACTAATAGAAGAGTTTATTTATTTGCTTTGTTATACGCTTGATTACAAATCGAAATAGAAGCCAACAGCTGTAAGAAAAGGAGAGCTTGTGAAGAAAGGATGAATCCGTGTAGAAACAAAATGAAGAGATGATTGAGCTGAAACCTGTTCAAATAGATTGATTGAGGAACAATTATGCTTCTAGCCGCTTAGAAGCATCGGCGGTTTGTATTGGCAAAGCGACGAGATAAAAGAACAATAAATGATACGCGAGGAATTAATGAATGAAAGCCGGACGGATGAATGGAGCTAATGGTGTGATGTAAGGTTGTAAAAACGAGAATGCGAGAAAGATAGTAATGAAAGCGAATTAATGACGAATGCAATAAATAACGAGAATTAAAATAGGAAAACAACTTAATGTGGAATGCTTATTCGCGCATGTTTGATTAAAAACTGTAGCTAACATTGGTCGATTAAATTTTTCATCACTATTTGTTTATATATGCTCAGTAACTGAAAAACAATTGTATCTCTTTACCGTGCTAGAAAATTACTTACGCCAGAGAGCATCTTGTATCTTTACAAAGTCACTATTAACCCATGCATGGAGTATTATTGCCACATCTGTAGCAGACCTGACGCTTGGATCAGCAGCATCCGTATATAGATATGCAAATGGACCAAGATGGTTGCACGAAGTAAACTTACAACAGAAGCAAAAGACATGTCAGACAAGTAGTGGTCACTGGAGACGAAGTGTTCGGGACCCGAGGATGAAAGAACGTGTTCGAGGCGTGGCCGAAAGAGACGTATTCGTTGATGAAGAAAACGAATTGAACTGTTAAAATATTAGAAAAAATGCGTTGTTGGAAATACTAAATATAAAGGCTTTTGTTAAAAAGAAAAAGTAACTTATTTTTGTTAGATAATAGCCATGTAGAAGCATATACTAGTCTGTTATCTATCTATCTATCTATCTATCTATTTATCTATCTTGCGATGAGTGTAAAACAGAGATTTGAATGGTAATGTTTGGAGAGGTTATCAAACTTTGTCAAACTCTGTGATCGGTCAGTTTGTACCGGAAAATATCCGAATAAGATGGCCATACATGTCAAGTATCACATGTTCCGGTTTGCGAAAGCGTAGTGGAGTTGGGTTTGAGATGCCAAGAAAGACGGAAGACTAAACTGGGCAGAGACAGAGAAAATCTTATAAGCCGAGAGTCCATCGATCACTCGGTTCTATGTGACGGATACCTGGGAGTTAATAAGAAATATAAAACCCTACAACGTCTTCTGAAGCATCTTCCTTAAAACAGGTCCGGCCCCCAAGATGGTTGAAAGATCCCTCAGGAGCAGCACAGGCACAGGTATGTCGTTATGTGTATATGTATATACACGCAAGCACACACCTATAGTACTAGATCAGTCACGGCCGTTAAGACATTTAGGCACGAGGACAACAGTCTGTTATATACCACAAATACAATGTTACATAGATATACATATGGCCAGTTATGATAAGAACACAGCACATTTATTACGGCCACATACATATAACACACGTACGATGCAGCGGTTATATAACATATGGTTAATTTGATGTTTTAGTTAGGTTGCGCACTATCAGTCAAGCTCACACCACTGCCCCATCGCCGCAATGTGGCCCACTTGTTACTGTTTTACAAATTATTTTTATGGAATATTCTGCATGTTAGTACAGTTGGGGAAGCAGAATTCATAGAAGGGAATTCCAAAATCTAGCAGTTCTAGGGAAGAAACTATTAGAGTAGAAAGCTGTCTTACATCTAGGGATCTCTACTGTATAGAGGTGGGATTTTGCAGCTTGTCGGGTTTGTCGGGGTATTTACATTGAAGGAGTAAAACAGTTGTATGGGGATATAGGAGAACATATCTATTGTATGTTGTGAAGTCGGTTTGTACTCTGTCAAAACAGAAAAGTGTGCTGAGCTGCTCCTCCACAGATATGGCCATGTTACTCCAACTTTAGGACGTATTTGATTCTTATACAAGTCCGGGATTTTATAAGAAGTGACCTACCTGCTGGAACAGTAGAATCATCCAAACATGTTTCTAGCAACATCAACAAGTGATTTGATGTAAGTTATTCATTTATAATTTAAAGTTAAAGTCAAACCCAGAAGTTTTCCAAGCAAGCTGGTTCCTTAAGAAGAGAGCCATTCATTTTAATTCGGACAAAGGGAGGATCTGAATGTTGGTGGTAAGAAAGGAAAAAGATAAGCAAAATTAGTAATGCTCTTCAAGGTGTGGCCATAGATATGGCCATAGAATCGAATGATTCATAATGTGATTTTGGGAGATCCTTAGTAAAGTTCAAAGACAGAATTGATACTGTGTGTTTCGGATTTCTTTTTGTCTACGACTACTTTTAAAAACATATCTGAGAGAAATTATTTGTATTTTATGCAACTAAGACTTATATCTTGAATCTTTACTTTGATTTTGACCAATGATATTTATTCTAGAAAATATCAATAATTTAAGCATGGACTGTCTAAATAAGAAATCAAAGAATCCTGACTAATAGCACATTTTAACGCACGAAAGCATGCAGAAGCTCGTTGACTTGAGAATGTGCGTTTTATGCCAAATTGATGATCAAATATAAGTAAATGTGTCCTCGCTCGTTTGTGCATTGAATACTAATTATATTAATTACAAACTGTGCATCGAATGGATACCATAATTGTTAGTTCGCTGCACCTCATCAAAACAAAGGCTTATACAAACTTTAATCAGGTTTACCTAGTAGTTTCTAAAATACATTTAATATTAAGTGTGGTATTGTTATAACTAATACCCATTACTGGATATTTATCCTTAAATGTGCATCGAACGCATAGTATAATACTTAGTCCGCAGCACCTTATCGTAACAAAGGTTCATACAAAGTACAAAAAGATAGGTCTAATAGTTTTCAAGAAAAATGGAACGGACAAACAGACAAACATATAGAGAAAGGAGCGAAAGAGAATGAGATCATATACACGTCTATAAAAATATAAATGAAAACATTATATACTTAAACATTTAAATGGAAGGTTTTATTAAGATTATGCTCCTTAAAACCTTCATAAATATTTCAAGATACTGAAATGTTGGTATATATTGTTCGCCTTATAATTATTGTAAAAATTACATAACAATAGGAGCAATCTAAATATTTACAAATGACTTAAACTCTTTATTTAACTTTATTTTCGTAAAACTAAACTAAACATAGCCCATATTTGGACCTCTTACGTATAGAAGTTTTTTTCTTAATTATATAATCACCGATTAATTAGCTGAGAAGTGAATGCATGTACATAAAATACAAATATTGTATCTGGACGCCCGACGTTGCCCGGTCGTATAATGTGCTTAAACATGATATTTTTATTTATGCAGATTGCGTATATATTATTATAGAATCAATCCTCTATTGATTATAGTATATTACGAGGAATAATTTGCCCGGTGACAAATTCGTAAAATAAATAAACAAAAATAATAATAATGATAATATCCTTCATCAAATTCCGTCTGTGTTTGTTTACAATATCACGTCAGCTGATATTTGGGTTTGACGATATTAAAAATAGTCTTTCTTCTCTTTTACAGGAGATTATTGTACATCAGTCAAGGTTTCAACAATTTAACGTAAAATATTCCTATGTAGAAATTCATTGTTATAAAAATTAGTTTTTTCTGTGTGTGTGTATGTGAGTTCAGTTAGAACTCACATACACACACGTTTCGAAATCTATGAAGGAAGAACTCTGAGACGCACAAAATGACTTTTATATAATAGCCGAGATCGAGATAGATAGAGAAACATATCAAGATACCAAACTTCATATCGCGAAAGTGTCAAATCGAAGAATCTTACTTATATTCTATGTTTCACTAGGAATATCTTTTTTTTCCGTGAATCGTGTTGTTCTCGCAGTAAGAGGTGTTCCGAGTGATTGTTTTTGTCATGGAATTGGCTAACACCTGCAATCAACGAGCATAATCGCGCCAAAGACATCAAATAAAAACGACGGTTTTACGTTTGACGAAACCCCACAGTTCGCAGGCAAAGAGAGGAAGAAAGATGAAATGGCACGGCAGATGCTGGAAATCCCACATGTGCAGTTCCAGCAATCAGTTTTCATGTTTAGGGTGAGATTCCCCATCCTCTTCAGCGAAAATCTGAATAGAAAGACCTATTTGTATGCGGGAATCCAAAAGAAAACTCCATCGTCTTTAATCAAATCTAGTTCTATAATGATTCATGCCGATATATATATATATATATATATATATATATATATATATATATATATATATATATATATATATATATACAATTATGGAGACCCGACGCTGTCCGGAATTGAATGAGGATCAACACATGTTACACCCTCCCATATTCTTTTATTTGTCATCGTAGTCGGCGAAACTAACCATTTTTCTACCAATCGATTGATTGCCCGCTCTAGTTAGATGCCCATCCCACGCAGTGCACCTGAAGGAAGCTTCACATGCCTCACCGCAGTTAGTTTGTACACAATACATTGTAGTCTACTTTAAATTGTAGACGATCTACTGCGGACTTTATAAAATTATTTGTAAGTAAAAGTTTTACTTAAAGTTCAAATTACAAAAATCAGAAACATTCATTTAAAACGCACCCCTTTTATTCATAAAATACACTGTTGAGTTGATGACATTATTTTTATGTAATTACTTGAATTTAAGTTAAACGTACAGAATCCTGGTATCATGGTTCAGTTTGTGCTCTAAAATGGAATTTATTTTGAATGCGCACCATTCTTATAAAAGAAACAACAGCTGATTTTATAGGCTGCGTCTTCTGCTTGCGCGTGGGTAAAAGTTTGTAAATGCACCTGTGACGGTAGGTTGTATGATTGTGTAAACTTAGGTCAAAATTGGACTTCATTCTTTTTTTTGAATTTTAATTCGATTCTCGATTCTCGATACTTATCAGACGCATTCCGATACAAAACATACGTAAGAACACTTCCAGACACAGCAAGTACCTTTGTGTGAAATGTAAAAAAAAGAACTCACAGTCACGCACAATACATCCATATATATATATATATATATATGTTTGTGTGTGTGTGTATGTGTGCGTGTGTGTGTTTAATTTTCTTCCTTTGAAGACGGCAACGATGGATATGTGGCAGCCAAACTAGCTGTCAACATTGCCTTGCTTTTTATTGAAACCAACCGAGAACTCTTTTTAGTATCCTCTTTGTTCCCTTAAGTGCAATTGTCTGGATGTTTTTTGCACGTGTTTCACCAGGAATATTAGTTAGGTAGGACTTCAGGTTCCTCTTCATAAGCCCTGTGACCCCTATAATAACTGGTATGATTGATATCTCCATAGGATTCCAGTTTCTTTTCATATCATACATGAGACCATGTGTGCTTCCGGTGTGTATATTAAAGCAATCTAAATATATTAAACAAAAAATAATATGTTTTTTGAAATTGCTTGTTACACATGTAGAGCTATTATAAATGAAATGATATAAACATTAGAAAAACACTAGGCGGATTAATACGCGGATTAATCAACGTTTCGATGATGTAACTCGTCTCGTCATTAGTTCAACAATCTTTTTTACCTTTCACGAAATGTGTGATATCGTCTAAACGCTGATTATTCTGCGTAGGGTTTTTACTGATGTTTATATGAGTTCTAATTATACCAGCGGTTATAATACGTAGAACGGTGACAACAATACTTTAATATTTGTATTATAAAGTCATGAATGACTAGCAATGATTTTTTACCGATTAATGATTAAGGTGTTATATACTTTCTGACGTATCTTCTTTAACCAATTGTCTCCGTCTTCCGGATCTTGCGGGAGCACAACAGTTATTAAAATAGTTTTGCAGCATGGTAAACTTTAAAAATAAAAAAATGTCCGAACACAGCATATATTAAATAGGATTATGAAACCCTGAAAAGTCTTTGGGGCCTATGTTTTCATTTGTATCTATTAGTACGTGACCCCTTTGCAAGGTCAAATCCACTCAAGGATCAATTAAAGTTCCTTCAATTGTAATATAACAAGAGTCGTCGGGAAACATTTGTGTGGGTTTTACTTCTTCTCTCCATCTCCAAGCATTCAATTAACTATTTTGGTAATCACTAAGCGACTAATATTTCTCAATAATAGCCGATATCTAACTTTAAGGAATTAAGGAATCATGCTTTTCCATATTATTTAGAAAGCTAAATTAATTCGAATAGATTTCACTGTTTTATTTTCCAGATCTTTTTTGTTCCTTTTGCAAGATTCCAGAAACAAATCACTTTTAATTGAAGAAAATTTAGAGTATTCTTTCTTCTTCAATGTTATTATCATTATTATATAGCAGTCGTCGGTAAGTGTGTGTCCAGCTGAAAGTGGCTGTGCATAGGCGTAAGGGGCCCGCTTTTTCATACGAAAATCGTTCCAAAAGTGATGCTTCCTATTTTTTAATACAAAATTTTGCAGAACTACGAAGATGTAAGTGGTACAATCAAAACGATTTTATTGTTCTATAATTTATTTATCTACATATATACCACCATTCCAAATACAATTTTGCCAGGAATTCAATGATAAATCTTTGCTTCTGATGCACGTTTATGACAGCGGCTATTTCTGAGAGTCTTACACCGTCAATATCTGCAACAATGAGCTGAAGCTTCAGACCATGTATACATGAGTTCAGTCATCATAAACATGCAAATTACAATCGTCTTTAATCCATTCGGGTGGGATAAAATCGGAGGTATTGCATTTGGAACACTTCTTGCACTATAAAACGACATTATCAAAAAATATTACTTGTTTGGTGAGAATAAGAGTTAAAAAATGCGTAAAAATGAAGAATATGAAAACTACCAAGTGAAATATTTAGTAGAATAAATCTGGATATGTATATTTCATTATTAGTTTTATGCGCTTAACATTTTAACATTAAAGATTGGATTGCTAGTAATAAAGATAGGTGCCTTAAACGTATAGCACGAAATATAAATGGAAATAATATAACCTCACATCAATGAATTAAGTAAAATATTTATGTCGTGAATAGAACTACATAAATCGAAAAACAACGGAAACGGATACACCTGACTGATCAATACAATAAAGACTAAACAATAAATATTATAAACTAAGGATATACGCATCATGTCTACGAGAACACTGAAGAGATGTATGCTCTTGTTACATGAAATGTCTGCAGGTTAATACAACCGGGGAAGCAAGAGAGTGTGAAAGAATTCCAAAATCCAGTTTGTAAGTATTAGAGTAGAATATTCCATCATCCAAGAATCTCTACAGTGAAAGATTGACACAGTACCAAACCCACTCTTCTTCTTCTTCTTCTTCTTCTTCTTCTTCTCTCCCCTCCTCCTCTTCTTGGGTCGTCTATACATTAAAGATGAAACTTTCTAAAAAATGTGTGCGCCATGATACTCGCTTGCTAATTGTATCGGTCCGAAGCTCCAATCCGTAAAAGTGTGTATACGTCTCCACAATTCTATTGGCTATAAAGCTGAAGAATTGGTTAAAAATGAATGTAGTATAAATCATTTTAGAAGCAGAATTTCTAACTCAATCATTATTGCAATAATAAGTTTTTTCTTTTATTTTTAATTACCGCCATACAACGCAAACTGAAACGAACGCAGGTGAGTATCGTCTTCGTTACGTCGATCACCGCACGGGGTCCTTGCAAATGATTTGTTCACAAGAATCAACCGAATTCTGTATCCGCTTTTCTTATCGTCAGCAAACTAATTAAAAATCAGCACATTTATTGTATTAAGCGTTTGCACTGAGTAAGACTTAACACCAACATATTTACGTTTTCTGATTTCCTATTATTGATTTCTTGCCGAGTGTTTGGGATTAAAAGTGTTATACATTGTTGAACATTAAATTTGAATTATTTGAATTATTTGTACTCATGTTTGATGCTATTAACATGTCTTTTCGGTCTATGTAACCTCCGACCATTTTCAGGTGCGTTTTCTCGAACTGGAAGAATTTTAGATCAAATTAATTTGTAATTTAATTTTTATAGATGCTTAATATCCAATAGGAAAACAGTAGTTTGTGAAAATATTATCAAATATGATAACAGTAGTCCGAAAAGCCTTTAGAATACAAATGATGTATCGTCATCTAAGAAAATTCTAAAACATTAAAATTTTGTCATTTTGTTTATTTTAGGAAGTGGACGCCCTCTATGCATCTATTTTAGCCGAATCCATCGGTCAGTAAGTATGTCTGTCGACAGCTTGTTAGAAATTGAATGAAATATAATTTAAAATAGCAAGACCCTTTGACCGAGGTTGCCCAGTGGTAGCATATCCCCCCACACATAGCATAAAAAATTAAAGTACGGCTGTTGTTGTTGCCCAAACCCCAACCTCTTTATGTTAAGAACGGCTTTCGAAATTGACACACCTAATCTCTTTATGTAAAGAATGACATTTTGAATAGACACCTCATTTTGTGAGTGGCGTTGGGGTTGTAAAAATTTTGCCAGAAATGTAACTTTGGTAATCGCTGTCAGGTATCGAACGGCAAAATACTATGAACGAACAAAACAATTTGGTGGTTGCAGTGTCAGTTGGCCCGTTAAGGGCATGGTTCAGGTATGGTATTTATGTTGTCAAGACTGGAGTTTAGGTGACAAAATACTCTCGAACCCTCTATCACTTTAAATGAAGTAAATTCCTGTAGTCACCTGTACATTATCATGTAAACACGTAAACGGTATTTCAGAAAGTGAGTTTTAAATAAGCCTAAAAAAGAAACAATCTAAAACTTTTTTTAAATTGTAATTTTAGACAACAGAAACAGTTTTTTTAAAAAAATAATTTGGAAAGAAATGTTGTTCACAAACATTTTTCAATATATATACGTAATAGAAAATAAATTGGGGAAATCGGGCAAAAACAATTTATTTTTCTTTGTGACCTATTTGCGTTTAAAAATAAAAACAAAATATATAATATTAGTTATTTCCCGTGCGAGCCCTGAGAAAAAAATACGTCGGAGGCCAGCCGATGAGAACGGTCGGAACTTACAGAGGTAAAAAATATTATTTTGGAGCTGTGGAAAGGAACGGTAATAGTTTGTCTATAAGTTTATGATCCAGGTATGAAGAGGCAGGGCAGTATATGTATGACGTGTATATTTATACACTGTACTGACTGGTGGCGGCGGGTGGATTTTACAGTTAGAGGGAAAAATAACAACTACTTCCTCTAAAGATATGGAGATTGTAATGGATGATTAATGGATCATACGATAAAATGTATGCTTATATTATTACGACGAAATCTGCCTAAAATCTTGTTTTTATGATAAATAAGGAAGCAGATAATATTCTAGACATAATACATTTGTATGTGTCATC
This sequence comes from Euprymna scolopes, assembly GCF_053919585.1. Lineage (NCBI taxonomy): Eukaryota > Metazoa > Mollusca > Cephalopoda > Sepiida > Sepiolidae > Euprymna > Euprymna scolopes. Next base: position 17,161,809 of record NC_136489.1, on the reverse strand, counting down.
TACTGTTGCAAACCTGTGGTATGTTGGTGCAGAGGTGAATTTCTGCCATTAAAATATTATATATAGAGATGTGTCCAAGTCACGAGTTCTTTTTGTATATATGTATATATATATATATATATATATATATATATATATATTAGTCCTGGGTATGACGTAAAACTACATCCGACAATGAGACCCTGGTGTGCGAGCTCCAGGGTTTTGGGAGGAATGTCACTACCCCTTAGTCGTTGCAGTGCTGGGTAACCCTTGGGCAAGATTTAGTACCCACTAACCTCCATATTTAGGGTCACAAACTTCCAAGCCTGGTCATCAAAGCTCTTGGCGGATGAGGAAGGAATCCGAACGACTTGCGCAGTCGATGAACCAGCACTGCAGTGCCGACGCGGTCAACAGGGGTGATGTACAACTCGACTAGAGTCTGCCTCAGTCATCAGATGCGGCTGATTGCATGTTTGCAGACTGTCCTGGTCTATCTTTGTTTTTATTCTTTTGCTTTCAGCGGAGATGGAGCTTGCAATACTGGGCAAGCTCCTTATTCCTACTTTGCCTAGGCTGGGAGAGAGGTGAAAGTCCTGTGACGATGGAGTGAAGGTGTGCCGGCAGGCTTGATGGACTGGAAGCTGCAGAGTGATTCCTGCACTCAGGCGACTGGACTAAAATTGTCGTGCTGTTGCTGAAGTCGTCATCGACGAAATCGACGGATGCCCGAGAGAAGAAGCAAAAAGAGCGCGACTACGGGCGCCACTGGCCGGATTTCCTGCCATCAGGTGTCACATCTGCGGCTGGGATTTCAGAGCACTGATCGGACTCATATCGCACCGTCGACACGGACATTAACCGACCTCCGCGTCATCGTCGAAATCGACGGACTGACCGATATATATATATATATATATATATATATATATATATATATATATATATATAGCAAAATTGTTCGTGTTATAAAGACCAGCTGAAGCGCACCTTACCATTAATCAATAGAAACCTATACTCGATGTAAACAAAAAACGTGAAGAAGAAAACATCATCGACCTTTACAACATGACTACTTCATTTGTCTTTTCAGCCATAAGCAGTTCAGTACCAACTAGACAGACAGCTCGGGCAACTAGACTAAAATGTCCCTCCCCTTTTCGACCTTAACCAACGAAGTTGAAATTTTACTCGCTAAGGAATATTAAAAAAAATGAATGCTCGAAATAGTGACTATCATTTTTCAAAACTCTGCCATCGATCTGTAAGCTTTTTTTGTCGAAGTACCATTCAGCCGGCTTCGAATCAAAAAAATCCTTGACTTCATAATACTAATCGAATCAAGATCCCTTCAGGAAGTGTTGCACTGAGCGGAAAATGTAACCTGATGGAGCACAATCAGTACTATAGGCTGGATGTGGTAGAACCTCAACGCCGTCCAGCTCTTCAAACTTCTGATTGGTCTTCCTGGAAGTGTGTGGTTGTTCAGAGCCAGTTACTTTTGCTTCACTTGTTCGTAGACCACTTCCGGTTGCTTACAGTATAATGTTATCGACCCACATGCAATTGTTTCTTCACTTCCGTAGCATAAATCTCTTTTGCGTATTATCTGATTGAAAAGTCTCGCTTCCAGCAGCTACTATTCAAAACACACAGCTCAATTTTGTCATATGTCATTGGAATAAAAAGATGAAGATCACTATCACAATATAAACGCAAATAAAAATTGCATAAAAATTCAATGTTTCGAAAGTGTTCACGAGTTTCGGGACAACCTAATGTATCACTCTTTAAAGGAGTACTTGAGTATTGCTCCTTTGGGTTATGTTTATATGGAGTGTGGCTATTTGTATTAGGTTGGTGTAAAAATAATGTTTTTTGACGTTGAATTTCAAAAAATCATAAGTTATATCATAATAAACTTTATTAATCGAAATAAGAACCATTAGAATTGACAACTTCCTACCAACGAGAAACAAGTCTATTTATCGCATTAGCATGGAAATCCGGAGTTCTGGAAGCGATGAAGTCATTGAAGCCTGATTCGGCATCATCTCGGTATTTGAAGCATTTTACGCCTAGGCAATTGTCGAGATGCTTGAAAAAGTAATAATCAGTGGGGAGAGGTCTCATGAATATGGCAGAGTCTCGTAGCCAAATTCGTTCAGCATCTGCAGTGTCAGTTGAGCAACATGCGGGCGAGTGTTGTCATGGAGGAGAGTTGGTCCCTTCATACTGACCAATCTGGGGCACATACGTTGGAGCTCCTGGTGTATGTCGTCAATTTGTCGACAGTCCTTCTCCGCCGTAATCGTTTTGCCCGGATCCAAGAAGCTGTGATGGGTTAAACCGACCGAAGAATAGTAAACAGTTACTATAACCTTTTTTTTTGTGCAATTTCGGCTTCGGGAAGTATTGTGGAGCTTCTCTGGCATCCAACCACTGTGCTGAACGTCGCAAGTTGTCGGAGAGAATTCATTTCTCATCACACATCAGAATCTGCTCGAGAAATGGATCGTTTTTATGTCGTAGAAGGCATGTAGAAGACATCTCAAAACGACGATTTGTGGATATCGTTCAATTCATGCGGCACCCATTTATTCAACTTTCTTTTTACTTCCTTATTTGCGTTAAATTGCGAACGACTGTTGAGTGGTCGACCTCGAGTTCAACAGTAACTTCTCGTGTGGTTTACGAGCATTGGGTTCAATTAAGGCTTTCAAATGTTCGTTATCAACAGCCTGCGACCGTCCTCATCTTCGAGGCTTTCCTCACCATTCTAAACTTTGTTGAACTACTGTTGGCCACTCGTTCGTTAGTAGTTCCTGCGTCAAACGTATAATTGATATCACGAGCTATTTTAGTAGCTTCTCAGCTTTGTTTCAACTGGAACAGAAAAAATCGTGCAGATTTTAATTTTGTCCATGCTGTCGAAAATACTGCAAAAAATGAATGAAGAGATCGAGAACAGAAACGAATAAGACGATTTGATAGAGCAAAAACACGTTTACAAATAATATATAAGATATAAAATAATATATAAGATAGCTCTACATATTATTGAAGTAATTCTAAAATCACATATAAAATAACATATGTGAGAAAACGATATTGTTTTTGCATCAACCTAATATAAAACTATATATACCTTGACTATAAATGATGCATTTTATGCCATTAGTCAAAATAAAACTAGTCTTATGGAAACAAAATTGAACATTAAATCGTGGACAATTACAAGGGTTCCAGTTAGTTTTTTTTTTATATTTAGCGTGGTCTTCAATTGAATGAAAAAAAAAAACGTTGTGAAAACTGAAAGTTTACATTTTTGTTTAGTGCAAATCAGATCAATGAATCTCTTTCTCTTTTCATCGTTTTTCTCTCTCCGTTTTTCTATCTCGGTTTTTTCTTTATCCCTATTTCCCCGTCTTATTGCCTCTCTCACTGTCTTCCATTCTTTCACGCTTTATTTCTATTTATATAAGAGAACAGGGCATCCCCCACTAAACCACGAAGTCTGTTTTGTACTCTGTCAAGGCAGGATATGCTGTTTTTAGCAGCTCCTGCCCAGATTTGGCAGCAGTATTCCATCCTTGGACGTACTTGGCTTTTATACAGATAGAGAATTGCATTAGTAGTGAGATATCTTCTGGAGCGGTAGAAGAATCCCACCATTTTCCCAGCGTCCCTGGCAACAGATTTGATGTACGTGTTCCATTTCAGATCAGGAGTAAAGGTCAAACCCAGAAGCTTGTCAAAACATTGAGCCTCCCCAAGACGGGAGCTTAATAAATAAACAAAAATCACAGGGAGCAATAGTTTGAACTATAGGGGGATGACGAACTGTCTTGATGTCCATCTTGGTCAAATATTCTGGACAAACTTCGCGGAAATCTTCCGCATATTCAGTCCCTCACGAATAATTGTCTTTACATTTCCTACACTGATATCAAACTGTGTATTTATTTTCTCTATCGACACACGGTCCTTATCCGTGAAATTCTTTATTTGGCCAATCAACTCTGGTGTTCTGACTTCCTTACTCCTCTCACACCCCTCATTATTGCTCACAGACCCCCTACCTTCCTTGAATCTACAAAAGATAGTACAAAAGCAGTCTGAATCACTCCAAACGTTTGTGTCGCATTTTCTAAGCTTAAAACTGAATTTTGTTTCATACCGTTTTCTAATGTGTCCTCACCATTAAATAGCATTTTCGAAATTCACTAGCTGCGGCAATCAGGTTTTAGTAGCGTGTATTCTGATTCCTGCTGTAGCTGCTAATTAGTATCAGCAAAACGTCACTAATAAATACAGGTCCGAGAACACGAAGTGCGTAATAATACTATCAATATAGGCTAATACTCGATTTAGTTAAGCCACGTAAAGAAATGCAAGCACTGTAATTTGGAGATTATAGTTATCTATAATCTCTTCGACTGTCTCCGATAAGTAATTCAACTGATATTTAATGTTGTTATTAAGGAAAAAAAAAGCTAATTTCTTTAAACTCAGAATGAAATATGAACATTACAAAATGAAACGAAATAATTAACGAATGTTTCTTTGATGATAGATAGATTTGTGAGCCTGGAAAAAGTCGTAGGTTCCTATTATTTAACTCTTGTTAGAAAGTATGACATAAAGTATGGCGTGGCTTTATCACGGTCGTAAATCGCCGCTTCTTTGTTATTGTAAACGACACACAATCGTCGGTTAGGACAGGCACAACACTTTAAACTCCCGGAAATACGCTACGACCACGCGTTATATGAATGCCAACGACATTTTCAAACAACAAAGACAATTCAAAAATGTCATTTTTCATAAACTAAGCAGAAACAAAGAACTATTATTTCGAGCTTAGATTAAAATGAATGCAGTCAATAAAGTCAGAAGACACTTATAATAATTTGGTTGAGAAATATCGACCCATCCTGTAAGTTCTGACATATCTTCAACAGATTACCAGTGATTTCGATGTTAAAAAAATCATTTACATAGTAATAGGTTGACAGCAAAAAAAAAAAAAACAAAAAAAAAAAAACACACACACACACACACAAAAAAAAAACAGTGAAAGTGATTAAGATTTATATTTCACACAGAACCTAAAAGATTTACAAGTGATGAATTTATAAGCTTGTTGACAGATGGAATCAAGCTATAGCTAGAAAATGTTGCTATTGTTATGAATGAAGATATTCAATTTCCAAGAGAACTTCCTGTTTTTTACCTTAAGCAGAAGTAAAAGCACCTTAACCCTACTTTATCGCTAAAGCAACAACTCCACTGTCGACCTACTTTCATGGGACAAGATTTATTCATTCATGCTTAATCTGTACATGTCTTCTATCCAGTTACTTACTGAAATATTTCGTTCCAAAAGTAACACCTACTTTTCCTTACTCCCGAAGTTTTTATTTTACATGGGGGTCACCACTTATCAAGGCGCTGAGGCACTCGAGGATAAGGGTTAATGGGTATACATTAGTCATTGTGATTTTAGTGTAGTAGTGCGAATTTTGTAACTTAGATTACTTAGGGGGACGGTTCAATAAGAACTTATTCACGTTCAACTTGAATACAATCAGATTATAGCTAGCTGGAAAGCAAACAAACGGACTAGAGTGTCACAGGCGAGCAGTTCTAAGAAAGAAGCACAATTCATGGAATCTACGTTTAGGTTTAGGCAGAGATAAAGAGTGTGGGAATTTGTTGATAGTGGTTCTGGCTAGACGAGTGTTTTTCGTGAAAGTCTGGCGAGGGGGAACCATAGAGTGAAGTTCAGATGATCACCAACCATGAAAATAACGATAAAGCAGAGACAGGCTCGCCACGTCTCTTCTGTAGGAAAGAGGTTGCAGGGAAGAGAAAAGGACATCCCCACTAAGCTACGAAGTCTATTTTGAACTCTGTCAAGAGAGGATAAGCTGCTTTTAGCAGCCCCTGTCCAGGTGTGGATACAGTACTCCATCGTTTGCCGAACCTGGCTTTTATCTAGGTAAACGGTGAATTGTAAATTGCATTCTTATGACTGAACTTGCACATTCAGATCTGAAAGTTTTATCTCTCTGCTACAGATATTGACGTTGTGGGAATCTAAAATCAACTCTTGTCATAGACAGTCACTGCAAAAAGAGAATGCGTTCTTCTTTCTCTATGAAAAACATTGTACAGATCAATATTCACTGACGTAAAGATTAGATTCCTTGCTTTCTAAGGTGGCAATAGAGATACGCGCCTCGACCAACTCGTACACGCTGATCGGTGGATAACGGTAAATTAATAACGTGTAGAATTTAATGTGAGTGATATTACACTGGGAACGATATTATTATCCTTAGGATACAGCAACTTTTGTTCTAGTTTGACCTGACGAATTTTCACACAGAATAAAATGAACCACGGACGAGATGTCAGGAAGGCCTCGGTGAATCAGTACAAAACCGAAGTTTCCAGATTCTTAGACCGCCACATCCGTGGTGACCCAATCGGAGTCAAAACAGCAGTCGATATAATGACACCACTCACGCCTCCGAGCAAAGCAGTTCAAGACGCAGATATCTGCGAGCAAAGATGTACACCCCCTCCTGAAGCAAGAAGGTCGTTTTCTTCCAAGATTTCTTGGAACCAGGGTCGACTGTTAACTCTGACAGTGACGTTGAAAGGTTTACAAAGATGAAAGTCCGGATTGCTCGTGCTAAGCAACAGAACAATGAAACATTTAGTTTGCAACACAAAAGTTTGAAAAACCATAAAATGTGCGACAAGCTTAAGCTGCACGTTGCTGTCATACCCATCGTTGTTGTAGCATTGTCAGACTTCCTATTGTTTGGATCTCTGAGCGACGCATTACGTGAGCAGTATTTCCTCGTCGTTATAATTGCAGTCGTAAAAAATGCAGGCGTTGACACTTATGACCGCTGGTATAAGTGTAATGAGAATATTGGCGACTTTTTAGAAAGTAAATTCTGCAGCACAAAATGTCGCTCAATTAAATAATGCAACTCCCGTCTTTGTATCTGTTCAACATTTTGTCTTAAAATATAAGAAGCATTACGTTTAGAACGACCCTTGTAGATTATTCTGTCTTGGAAGCGTACGTCTTATGAGCAAATAATCTAAACTATAGTTCGTATTTTCTATACGTATATAAAGTAAATTATGATTATATGATTAAAACATTTGTATATACACGATCAACGTCTGAACTAATTAACTGACCATCAAAACCTTTGAAACATAACTAATAATGTACAAGGTATTTAATTTAATTTTGTTCATAAATGACATTCTAAAAGAATACTCTATATATCAAATTTCAACTTCGCAGACTAAATATTCAGATATGAGTCTGGTAGAGATATTTCGCATATAGATCGACATTATATATACACATCGACATTATATATACACTAAAATGCAAAGTTTACACTTAATAGTTAATTAATTATTCTAAAGGTTGTTAAAAAACTTTACATTTGTTCACATTTCTAAAAGGTTAAAAAATACCTTAGTCGGCTTGATTTATATCTGGTCGCGATGACCACATTCCTTGTTCGAAACAAAGTAGGTTCATTCCACTGTCGGATTGCATCGCCGTTTGCTTGGCATATGTTAGTTAATAAAATGTTCTATTGTGCGGCGCATTTGCTCGCTTGGAAAAGTGTTGGCCTCTCATACAATAGGCTTCAGTGACAAATTCCGAGTTGTGATGTGTCTAACTGATGAGCACAAATGAAGTCGTGTGTATTTTACGGAATATTTTGTAATTCTCAAAAACATATATAATGAACAAATCTGTTAAACTATTATGACGCTAATTTTATACCCAACTTACAGGTTTCCCAATAAATGTTCACCATAGCATGAAACGTACAATAATCAATGCTGGCAATTCTATCTGCAGAACTATTGAGCGACAGATATGGAATATGGAGCTGAGCGTATGCTGCAAGGGTTTTTGCAGTATACGTTTTTTTCTCTTCCACAAAATAAGACTCTTTATAAATATACACGATAACTCGTGCGCAAATATGCACGCGCATAAACAACAAACGTAGTAATTGATTAACCTATCCATCCAATTCAACATTTTTGGAAGAAACCCAAGAATATGAGTAACAGGACAAACGGATTCTCAAATACGTTTAAAGAATATATATAAGGCAAAAAAAATAATAAAGCGTTTGTGCCATTCAAATACTTCGTCAATAGATAAACTTCTCTTCTGAATATCGGCATAAACTGCTTTAATGATATTTATCGAATTTTTATCTTGTCCAGTTTCTGTGTGTTTAAGTTTTTTCGCTGACGAATTGTGCCTTATTCATCTAAGAAAGGAACGATAAATCAAACGCTGACCAAATCAGTGAACGACCCATTATTGGACAATGTAAACGAGTCTTTCAATTCGATATAAATAAGTTTTGTCAGCAAAGAATATTGGCATATGGCCAAAAGAAATAGAGAAATAGAGGAATCTTCCTATATTATCTGTACTTCATAAACTAATTCCAAATTCATTTGACAAGATTTAAATACACTTATTTTAAGAAACACGCACACATGTGTGCTAGCAGGGACACCCAACGGTGTCCGTGATTGAATAGGGATCTACAAATTATCAGTTTCATTCTCCCATAATTTATTGTCGTTGAAATCGGTAAAATCGACCATTTTTAAATCAAATGGATGGATTTCCTGCTCTAGTTAGCCAACCTCCAGAAGTCTAAAGAAGAAATTTTCACATGCCTCCCCGTGGAAACTTACCTCACAATACACTGTAGTCTACCTTGCACTTTAGAGAATCTACTATTGATTTCATGAAATTATCTGTAAATAATGGTTTTAAGTAAAGTTTAAAATGCAAAAGTCAAGTATCATGCTCGAATTTTGCTCTACACAGAATATGTATTTCTAACACGCCCCTGTCTTATCAAAGAAATAACTGTTGATTTTATAACATTTTTATACATAATATCGCTAAATACTGTTAAACGAACAAAAGTCCAGTATCATGGTTCAATTGTGCTCTAAAAACCATTCATTTAGAACGCGCCCCTGTCTTATAAATGAATTTACAGTTGGGCCTCTTTTCCCATGCAATAATAAAACTTTTCAACTACACTTGTTGGGTGAAGTTGTATAAAAGTCTTTCCTTTGGTTAAAATCGATCTTCCTACTAAAATCGTAGTTTTTGATTATCGATTTTCATTATAAATCGGAAACACTCCGATAAAAATCTACTTAAGAACACTACCAGACACATCAAGTACCTTCGTGTGAAATTTGAGACAAATCGGCGCAGACCCGTCCGAGTCCATAACGAACGAACAAGAACACACACACACATACACACACACACACATACACACGCGCGTGCGCAAACACACACACCAAATTCTATTAGGTAAGGAAGAAAGTTCTTACGAGATTTTGAATTTTTATTTCAAATGATGTATTTTCCAATAAGTTTTTGTTATAATACCTTTACTTTATAAATCATTTTAAAGAGCTTTTTTGTCTAATTGTTTGAATTACAACTGTTTTAAAACAATTATATCTTCTTTTAAGAACGTTGAATACAAGATGGAAAAAAAGCAAATTCGTACATTTGTTCATTTCTAGGCCCAAAAGCTGCTGAAATAGTTCGCAATATCAATGAAGCGTTTGGCCAGGATCCACTACTGAACGCACAACACAATTGTGGTTTAAAAAATTTCGTGGTGTCGACGAGAGTTTTGAAGATGATGAGCGTAGTGGTCACCCATCGAATGTTTACAACAATCAATTAAGAGCCTTAATCAGATCTAATCCACCTTTCTAAAATTAGACGCAACGTATACGATGATTTCCAACCATTTGGAAAGTCAGAATAAGTGCCTTACGAATTGAAAGACAACCAAAAGGAACGCCGTTATTAAGTGCCCCTTCTTTTACTCAACAAGAACGACCCCTTTTATTGACCGGGTTGTGACTTGCAATGAATATATATATATATATATATATATATATATATATATATATATATATATATATATATAAAGTAAGCTGTACTTTAGTCCTGCAAGTACTAGCCGATTGACTGATTAAGATGGGTACGGTGGCAAGTAGGAAGCTGATTGGCTAACAAGAGAATAGCATGTGCGCATATAAAAATGGACGGTAACCACAAATTTTCGCATATGCCTGACGAATTAACACGAGAATGAAACCCGGTATAGTCTGTGTAGTTTAATTGCCATATATATATATATATATATATATATATATATATATATACACTAGCAAAAGTACACGTCGATTACTGGGTTCAAAACCAGCCTACAGAAAATGGGCTCTGGTTTATTTAGTACGTTGCCCGGGTGTTTGTAGGTGTGTGTGGTGTTAAATGAAAAAGAAACCGGGGGGGGGTATGATCGAACCCGAAGGCGAAGTTTGAAAATAAAATCGGCCTGCCAGAATGAGTTAATGAAAGATGTTTGAAAGTCGTCGAGCGTTACGACGACGATGACGACGATGTAAGCATTCAACGTTTTAATTAAGCGGGGGTGGGTGTAATCAAAACATCCAAAAAACCCACAAAACATCTAACGTAAGGCAAACGAACGATGAAAACAGAAACGAACACGTGAAAAATGGCTTAAATAAGCCTGTTTCGATATTAAAATTTTAAAAATCGGTGGATACCCGGGTGTTTTGGGGTGTCGCTAAGAATAAGCGAAGTAAAAATAAAAAATAAAAACCAGGAAAACGAACGTTACGTGAAAAATGGCTTAAATAACACAGGGTTCAATATTTAAATTTAAAAAATCGAAAAAAAAAACAATCTCACACCACGGTTGGAACCCAAAACGTTTAGATAATGAACAAACGCGCTAATCAAAAGCTAAAGCGACGTAGACGAAAGTAAATCAGGTCACGACGTCATGACGCCATCTGACGCATGTGTAGAATCGGTCATCGTTACGATACACCCGTTTTTGTTGACACCCCCTGTCGAAAATTGTCGATTTCGGGGCGAAAAAATTAACGTTTTTGGCCAATCTTTCGATATTTTTCAAGCGAAGGATGGGGCTTCGATATGATACCGACTTTGTAGATTTTCGTCGCGTCTGTCGAAAGTGTTTAGCAAACACACAAACATACATACATACATACATTTTCGCTTCTATATATATAGATGATAGGTTATGAAAAAGAAGGTTTGTAAAGAGATAGCTGCGAACTTGGGGTTATCAAATCCAAAGCAAAATATGATGAAAGTAAAAATAAAATAAATAAACCCCATAACTTATTATACCATACCTGTTTACACCGAAACACTTATCACAATATTCTGTAGATCTATATTAAAAAAACCCTTGTTAAATTGTGACATATTTCCATTTTATGATGGTCAGGGGCGATCGAACACCCTATAATTTTATTATACCATAATTCTTCAAACTGAAACATAATTACCAAAGTATACTTACCCAGATAGATATGAAAAGTTTTTATTAAAGTTTGTGCTTATTTCTATTCTATGGAGGCCAGGCGCGAACGCAGACCCCATAATTTTATTATACCATCCCTATTTAAGTTAAAACATACTTATCAAATTATTCTTATCTACATCTATATCAAAAACACTTGTAAACGTTTTTTTTTTAATTTTTAAATTTTTTATTTCCATACTTTGTTGACAAGGCAGACCCCACAAATTTAATGAATCATAATAGGAAGGTTGGGTTGTTCAATGTCTATATATACACTTTTAAAAATGCCTTAAATAAATATGTACTCTTTTTTATTCTTCTTCTCTCTCTAAACTTATTTATTTTGTTGAAATATTTAAGGATTAAGGAAAAATGGTTAATCAGGATCTGTTTTGATATTTTGTTCTTTGATTATTATTTTCCCTATACTAGGGGCTAAATGGTAGAAGCCCTTTCTTTGCGTAATAGTATTAGTGTTTAATATTAGTGCTGATTCTAAAAGTCTTCTTTTAGCTCTATCTATCACGTATTTTATAATTTTCACACGATCTAAATTACATGAATGATCGTGTTCTGCACAATGGCAAAAGAGTGCATTTAGAGCGTTACCTTTCCTTATATATCTTCTGTGTTCGTAAAGTCTTAGTTTCAATTTACGCTGTGTCTCACCTATGTACGCTTGTTGACAGTTGTTACATGGGATGGTGTCGGATGTGAGGGTTTTGGGAGAGTGCTTGGTAGTTTTTAATATATGTTTTATTATTGTGGAAGTTGTTTGTATCAAGTGAAAACCAAGTCTATTAAGAGTGTCTTAGATTTTTGTATTTTTTTCTTTGCGTAAGAAATAAAATAGGATGGGTACTGTAGTTTTTTAAAACATTTGTAATGTATTGAAATCCATCACTAAGATATTGGGGGCTGCATATTCTAAAGACACGCAAGAAAAAAACCAATAATCATGCCAGTCTTTATTTTATCATTGTGGTGCGAGTAGTAGTGAATATAATCGTTTTTGTGTGTGGTTTTTCTATGTACTTTGAAACTCAGATCGGTTTCTGATCTGATGAGGAGTATATCTAGAAAAGCTAGGGAGTGGTCTTGTTCGGATTCGTGTGTAAATTTTATGGGTGGTTCTGCTGAATTTAATTTATTTCTAAGTTGTTCTATTTGTACGTTTCTGGGGAGAAAAATAAGAATATCATCTATATATCTTAACTATGTGGAGTTCTTAGGTAGTCTAAATTTGAAAGAGTTGGTCTCTAGGAATTCTAAAAATAAGCAAGCTAGTACACCACTAAGGGGGTTACCCATAGGGAGTCAAAGATTTTGTCTGTAGTAAGAATTATTAAACTGAAAATAGGTTCTATCGGTAATGAGTTTTATTATTTGTATTAATGTATCTGAGGAAAAAGGTAGATCGGCTTTAATTTTGTTTAGGTGTTTGTGAAGAAGATTGAGGCATTTTTTGATTGGAATATTGGTGTAGAGGGAGATTATGTTTAAATTATGCGTAGTTTTATTTTGTATGCCCATATTTTTTATTTTATTTAGGAGATCGCCGGAGTTTTTAATATGTGAAACGCTGATAGTGCCTATTAGAAGAGTTTAAATTTGGGCAATAGCTCATGCTAATTTATGGGTGACGCTTCCGATGTTAGATACTATAGGTCGCATTGGGACGTTTTCTTTATGTGTTTTGAGGAGGCCGTATGATACAGGAATAGTGGGGTGGTATTCTATGTTATTTATCCATTTTTATCATTTTTGATAAGTTTTATTTTACGGATTTATTGAAGATTTCGAAATCTTTTTGTATTGATTTTAAATCTATCGGAGTATATGTGTCTCCGTCTGCCAATAGTGTGTGCATTCTCTTTAGATATATGTCTTTATCTATTATAACTATACCGCCTCCTTTATCGGCTTGTGAAATGATAATGTCTTTATTATTTGTTAAAAGTTTTAAGGCATCAATGTATCTTTTTGGTAATGCTAATACTTGATGTTGGGTAGTAGTTAAAGATATTATCCCTTGTATGAAGCCCTTAGTGAAATCCGAGTCATCTTGTCTATAATTTTTTAGGGTTGTGTTAGTGGTGATGTTCGAATGTTTGCCGGTAGCGAATTTAAGACCGAAACTGAGAGCTTCAGTTTCAATGCCCGAGAGTTGTTTTGAAGTAAGGTTTAGAATAAGATCTGGACGTATCCATTTGCTGTTTTTTATCAATTGAGCAAGTTTGTTTTCCAATTTAAAAGTATGGCGCGCGTTACATTTTTTGACATTATTATCGAGCTTTTATATCTGGCTGAGATAATTTTATAAATATTAATTCTTTAATATTTATAATTTACCTTAATTTTAAAGATATATATATGTATATATATATATTGAGAGAATGAGGGAGAGAGAGGGAGAAAGAAAAAAGAAAGAGAAAGTCTATGCTTTTTGATATATATATAAGGGCGCTTATTTAATCAAATTCTCTTGTTCATAATCGACTTTGCTTCGTTCGTCTCCGAGAAGGAAGTATCTGAAAATGTAGAGAGATAAATAAGGAAATATTCAAAGAAATCGATGTATTTGTCGATCGCTTGCAGTTTCTCTACTCATTCTTTACCTTTTAGCGTTCTTCATTTTAGACGTTTCTATGCATTATGCGTCTTTACATTTTCATTTATTTTCGTGTACGTTTCAACTGATTTAAAACGTCTCCAACATTTTTGTGATTCGTCCATTTGATGGATATTTCATCTATCCACATGTATTCATGCATTTCGAGTAACTGAAAATCTTTGATACATAGCCAAATATTTATTGAATTAATAGTATGACTCTTTAACTGAATTTAACGCAAAGATTCTTATAGATTTTACTCATATTTATATACATTCATATCCTGAACTCATGGCTAAATTGCCCTAAATTTATGTCTTAACTTCTTCAATTAAAACACACACACACACACATATATGTATATATATATATATATATATATATAAAATTAAAATTACAGTTGAATTTACCAAAATGATCCAAGATGGTAAAATTAAGGTAAATTATAAATATTAAAGAATTGATATTTATAAAATTATCTCAGGCAGATATAAAAGCTCGATAATACCAAATAGGAAATATAGCTTATAATATGAGCAAACAGTTAATGAAATATGTTAAAAACACTTTGAAATGAGTTAAACACATATTTAATCTGAAGTGTTTCCTTTTCAGATTAAATATGTTTTTAACTCATTTCAAAGTGTTTTTTAACATATTTCATTAACTGTTTGCTCATATATATATATATATATATATATATATATATATATATATATATATGTATATATATATATATATTCTCTCTCACTCTCTCTCATACACACATCTATGTATATATATATATATAGAGAGAGAGATAGATAGATAGATAGATAGATAAATAGATAGAGAGTGAGAGAGATTAAGACGGGCTGTCATGTTATAGCTGCAAATGCATGTTCGTTCACATTTAGCTTTGTTGTAACATCAGTTTATAGCGGCACGATTTGTAAGAGCGTCGTCAGGATTTGAGTAAAACCTGACTCTTCCAGAAATCGACTCGTATAAATGGTTGGAATAGTTATCTCTGCATTACTGATTCGGGCGAAGTATGTACGACTTTTAATACTTAAACAATCATTCTTATATATATATTGTACACATGTATATATATACATATAGCTATATATATGTGTGTGTGTGCGTGTATGCATGTGTATGTCTTTTTAAACACTTACATTTTAATTTTCTTCATATTACCATACATGTTTTTCTCGCACACCCATATCTCTTTTTTCCCCTCCCCCTCTCTCTCTTCCTCTCTCTCCCAACATTTTCTTATGTGTCTTTATAGGTCTTTATATATATATATATATATATATATATATGTATATATATATATATATATATATAGAGAGAGAGAGAGAGAGAGAGAGAAAGAGAGAGAGAGCGAGAGCGAGAGAGATAGAAATAGAGACAGAGCTGTCTATACGTGTATATATTATCAATGGACCTGAGGTAATCCCGCCAGCATCAGACAAAGCCAAACTCTTTGCCAAGAACTTTGCAGCTGATTCTACCCTTTGTGAGCAAGGCCGCCAACCCCCAATATTTCCTCCTGTATCAGAAAACACGCTATGTGACAGACAAATGTCTATATGTTTCCAAGCTAATCAAAAAACTTGATTCCAGTAAAACACCTAGCCTTGACAGTATTCCAATTAGAGTACTTCAAAAACTTCAACCAGAACTAGCGCCCTAACTTGCAAAACTGTTTAAAAGTTGACTTAAGGAGAATTGCTTCCCATCACTCCAGAAAATCTCATCAGTATGCCCTGCATTTAAGAATTCAGGTGATCGCTCATCTGCCTCTCAGTACAGGCCAATAAGTCTCCTGTGCGTCATGAGTAAGTTGCTGGAATCTGTGTTAAATAGAGAAGTAATCAACCATCTCAACAAAAATAACCTTCTTAGTGACACGCAATATGATTATTGTTCTACTAGATCTACAGAACATGTGCTTACAGTTATATCTCATAGGATTAACGAATCTCTCGACGGGAGCAACCTTTCTAGCGCAATTGCTCTTGACATGTCCAAGGAATATGATAGAGTGTGACATATAGGTTTACTTCACAAGATCTCCAGCTATGGTATAGCTGGAAATGTCTTTTCAATTATTAAATCATTTCTCTCTGATAGGGTCATAAGAGTAGTAGTTGATGCGCAGAAATCAGACGCTCACAGTTTTAATGCTGACGTCATTCAGGGGTAAATCCTGGGCCGAACTCTCTTCCTGATCTGCATTAATGATCTTCCAAATCACATCCTTACATCATTCGTAGACATTTATGCTGATGACACTACCATCTATGGTAGCACATCTAAGACCGTAAACGACCAAGTTCTGCCTGGTTCTTTCTCCTCTGATCTGGAGCACGTGGTTCAATGCTGAAGGAAACGTAAATCATAAGGTTTCGATTCTCGGTAATGGAACAAGAGTCATTCTTTTTTTTTTAACTTTTTAACAAATTACTATACGTTAGGTTCAATATAATATCATAATAAACACGAAATCAGTATTAACCCAAATATCATATTTAAGCGTATTTTACGACCGGGCAATGCTGGGCGTCCTGCTAGTATATTATAAGATCAAATATCTGAAACGTGCTGATGTTACATGAGTAATAAACCATGCCCTATTCCATATAGGTGCGTTCTTAAACAAACAGTATTTATCTTATTTTTTATATACTTGCGTTTCAAGGTGTTTGTTAGATTTAAATAATTTTCGCCATCAATTTATCACTTTTTATAAAGTAGTTACGAAGTGACTTCAATAAGTTTCCAGACTTTTATTATACAGGCATTTTTAATTGTCGTAGATTCTTGAAAATTCAGTATGTTATTTCTATACATTTTATGAGATGACTGACCCATTTTTATGATTTAAAGTGCAAATGAAGAGTTACAGCCGGAATTGGAATACAACCTGCTAAAGCCTGATTGTCACAGTAAGTGAATTATCAAAAATGAAATCTCGACATGGGGACAGATTTGAAGAAAGATATGCAAAATAATTCTGTTTTAAACTTGGGGAAAAACTACCGCAGCAACGTAAGGAAATCTTCAAGCTGCTTTTGGACAATTTTATATGAATCAAGCATCAGTTTTGGAGTGACATAAAAGATTCAAGTTATGCAGGGAGTTTGTGAGAGATGATGTGAGGTTTGGGAGGAGTAGGGAAATCAGAACACCAGAATTGATTGACCAAATAAAGTATTTTATAAATAAAGACCGTCGTCTGTCTACAAAGACAATAAGTGCACAATTTCATGTTAATCTGAGTAATGTACACATAATTATTCAAGGGGAACTAAAGATGCGGAGGATTTGCGCAAAGCTTTTCGAGAAGATCAGGAAGAAAGACGTCGTTATGATAAAGATAGCTATCAAGACAGTTCATCATCCCCCTTATAGTCCAGACCTTGATCCCAATGACTTTTGTTTAATGCCTAAGCTCAAGGAATACCATAACAAGCTGTCGTTATGAGACAATTAAGGGAATGAAATAGGCTGTGACGGGGGTCATTAACACGTTTACATAAAGGGGACTTGGACGGAGCCTTCCCGAAGTTGTTTGAATTGTACAATTAATGCATTGCAGCGGAAGGAAATTATTTCACTGGGGCCTAGACTTCTTTGTGTGTACTATCAATACAAATGCCCATAAGAAATAATGTTCTGGAAACAAATTGAAGGTACATCGTATAGAATACTGAAATCGCATATATGCTCCTGAAAGAATTTTAAGTTAGAAGAGAATATCGAATAAATTACATATCTAAACGGATGTTTTTAAAACAATATAGATATTCAATTAGTTTAAACGAACATAATAAAAGCTTAAAAATTTCAAACAACCAGGTCGTATTTTTTATACTTGTGTTATTTTAAACTTCTCCTAAATTCCAATATCAATATTTGAGCTATCGTATTAAATGTAAGATTCTTTATTATTTGTTTTAATCGACTTTACAATAAGATATCTGAAAAACAACAATGGGTTCGTATATTGAAATCGAATATAGATTAATAAAATGAGCCGTATGTATGTAGTTCGGACAACAATAAATTGAGTGAGTTAAATACTCTTATTCCAAAATATTCAATTGGATATTAGATTTGTTCGGAAAATTCACAGAAATTGTAATTGTTTTTTTCCCGTATTAATGGTGTGTAAGGACTGGTTTTACTCGTATTCGCCTCAACCCAATAAATACACACATGTGCACACCCACACAAACACACATACATATATACACATATATATATAAACACACACACATATGTGTGTGTTTGTCTGTGTGTGTCCAACGTGCGTGTATTTATTGGGTTGAGGCAAATACGAATAAAACCAGTTCTCACATATTTCTGACAATATATATATATATATATATATATATATATATATATATATATATATATATATATATAGCAAGTTATAAAATGTATATGGCGATTAAGTTACACTGAATATTCCGCGTTTCATCCACTCTAGGATTACTTCAGGATAAGCTTGACGAATCCTAGAGTGGATGAAACGCGGAATATTCAGTGTAGCTTAATCGCCATATACATTTTATAAATTACTAACTAGCTCTACCTACGTATTGAGCACTTTTTAAGTAAATACTTAAAGTTTACGCATAAATCCATACTTTCGTATATTAATTTTATGTGAGTAAATTAAGTAGTTATATATATATATATATATATATATATAAATATATATATATATATATATATATATATATATATATATATATATATATATACTCCATCGTACAGTATTACTCCATCGTACAGGATATCGATACACTATGGCTGACTGGGATAACTTCCGCACATTTATATCGGATCTTCCTCTGCGTTCCATGTTTAAAAAGGATGTGTCGTCTATAGTATCAGACCTGACAGAATGGTTAATTGTAGGTATAGACAGTTTCATACCCTCGAAAAAATTCCAGCAAAAACCTAACAGCCAGCAATGGTTCTCTCCAGAATGTGCTGCTGCTATTGCGCAGAGAAATCACTTTTTCCACTGCTTCCAACGTAATAGATGTATGGAAACTAAAGCCGCTTTCAGACTGCCAGCAACCACTGTAAGAAAGTAATAAAGAACGCAAGAGAGTTGTATGCTCAGTCCGTCAAGTCCCAAGTAGCTGAGCAGCGGCTTGGTTCCCAGCATTTTTGGAAAATTGCAAATGGAATCCTGAACAGAAGCGTGTGCTATAACCCAACTATCATCAATGGACCTGAGTTAATCTCGTCAGCATCAGACAAAGCCAAACTCTTTGCAAAGAACTTTGCAGCTAATTCTACCCTTTGCGACCAAGGCCGCCAACCCCCAATATTTCCTCCTGCATCAGAAAACACACTATGTGATATACAAATATCTGTATGTGATGTTGCCAAGCTAATCAAAAACCTTGACTCCAGTAAAGCAACCCGTCCTGACGGTATTATAATTATAGTACCCCAAAAACTTCAACCAGAACTAGCACCCATACTTACAAAACTGTGTAAACGTTGTCTTAAGGAAAATTGCTTCCCATCACCCTGGAGAATCTCATCGGTATGCCTTGTATTTAAGAATTCGGGTGATTGTTCATCCCCTCTCAGTACAGGCCAATAAGTCTCCAGTGCGTCATGAGTAAGTTGCTGCAATCTGTGTTAAATAGAGAAGTAATCAACCATCTCAACAAAAATAACCTTCTTAGTGACACACAATATGGTTTCCGTTCTGCTAGATCTAGAGCAGATGTGCTTACAGTTATATCTCATAGAATTAGCGAAACTCTCGACAGAGGCGACCTTTCTAGGGCAAATGCTCTTGACATATCAAAGGCCTTTGATAGGGTATGGCATAAAGGTTTACTTCACAAGATCTCCAGCTATGGTATAGCTGGAAATGTCTTCTCAATTATTAAATCATTTCTCTCTGATAGGTTCATAAGAGTAGTAGCTGATGGGCAAAAATCAGAAGCTCACAGTATAAATGCTGGAGTCCCTCAGGGGTCCATCCTGGGCCCAACTCTTTTCCTGATCTACATTAATGATCTTCCAAATAACATCCTTACATCATTCGTAGACATTTTTGCTAACGACACTACCATCTATGGTAGCACATCTAAGACAGTAAACGACCAAGTTCTCTCCGATTCTCTCTCCTTTGATCTTGATCACGTGGTACAATGGGAAAAGGAATGGCTAGTTACTTTTAATGCATCTAAAACCAAGCTTCTATCTTTACATCATCAACGTTCTGATCCCCATCTGGCATAAATTAAAATGAATGGCTCTCATCTTGGGGAGGCATCAAGTTTTGACAGGATTCTGGGCTTGACCTTTACTCCTGATCTTAAATGGAATACGTACATCAAATCTATTGTCAAGGCCGCTGGAAAAATGGCCGGATCCTTCTATCTATCCAGTAGATATCTCACTGCTGATCCAATTCTCTATCTATATAAGAGCCAGATACGTCCTAGGATGGAATACTGTTGCCACATATGGGCAGGAGCTGCTAGAAAAGACTTGTCCTACCTTGATAGGGTTCAAAATAGACTTCGTGGCCTGGTGGGAGATATTCTTTTCTCTTCACTGCAACCTCTATATCACAGAAGATGTGTTGCGAGTTTGTTTCTGCTTTATCGTAATTTCCATGGAAAGTGTTCAACTGAGCTTCAATCTATGGTCCCCCCTCGCCAAACTTTCACAAGCAACACTAGACTAGCTGAAAACATTATCAATAATTTTCCCCACTCTTTATCTGTACCTAAACCTAAACATATATTCCATGATCAAAGCTTCTTTCTTAGAACTGCACGCCTGTGGAATTGTCTTCCGTTTTCCTGCTTTCCAGCTGTCTATAATATGGTTATTTTCAAGTCCAACGTAAACAAATTTCTGATGAGCCGTTCCACTTAAGTTAACAAATTTACCGAACTCCCATTACTATCGATTACTATATTGTCTTTTTGACTACTCTACACTCGATAACCCTTATCCTTGAGTGGCCTATCGGCCTTGATAATCGCCTATGTAATAAAAATTATATACAGGATGATAGAAATTATAAGACTAATATTCCGACTTGTTTAAGAGATGAAAAACAGCAAATCAAATTATTTGTTCATCAACGTTTCAGTTTTATTCTAGGACTATATGGGGATGAATAATTTAAAGAAAATAAAATAATTCTTGTGTTTCTTATGTGAATAAGATCTCTTTGTTCTATTTCAGAAGGAAAGTGGGTAACAGATCAAAGTGTAGAAAACGGTGTGAAATTGAGTCACATACTCATTAGAGATTTGAAAAAAAAACAAACAACTTTGATCTCCGTGGAGTTTTACCAACGTATATTTGACACCCATTATAGCATGGGATATATATATATATATATATATATATATATATATATATATATATATATATATATATATATATATATATATATTTTAATTACATTTTCACCCCAAACAAGGCAAATTGCCACTTTGGTGTAGGGGGCTACTATCAGGGGCAACAACTACTGGGGTACTATGTAGGGATTTGGGCAGCAAGGTGTCGGTTCACGTTACACTTGAACGTCTGCACGTCAGTACTGTTGGGGAAGCAGGGACCTGGAATGGAATTCCAGAGTCTTGCGGTTCTGGGGAAGAAACTATTGGAGTAAAAAGATCTTTTACATCTAGGGATCTCTACAGTGTGGGGGTGGGATCTAGTAGCCTGTCGGGTTTGTCGAGGGTGCTCGCGTCGTGGGGGCACAAGTGATTGCAGTTCGTCAGAGCATTCACCACTAAAATACTTGTAGAAAAGGCAGAGGGATGCAACATTTCGTCGATGGGACAGAGGCTGAAGCTTAGATGCCAGTTCAGGGCCTATCAGGTTTGCGACTCTCTTTTGAACCTTGTCAAGGAGCGAGAGACTAGTAACAGATGCACCAGCCCAGATGTGGCAGCAATACTCCATACATGGGCGAATGGTTGCCTTATAGAGGTACAGGATACTTTCGGGTGTTAGTAGTTTTCTAGCACGGTAGAGAGAGCCTACCTTTCTTGCAGCGGCCCTGGCAATGCCTTCAATGTAATTGTTCCAACTCATGTTTCCTGTGAACGTTAGGCCAAGGAGTTTGAAAGATGGACTCTCAGATAAAGAGTCGTTGGTCATTGCTATGGGTGGTAGAGGGGGTTTCTTGTAATTATTGAATGAAACTAGTTTAGTCTTGGCAGCATTGAACGCGACCAACCACTTTTGTCCCCATTCCACTACAGATATATATATATATATATATATATATATATATATATATATATACATATATATATATATATATATATATATATATATATATTAGATGTGGGTTTGTCTTGTAAATTTTTTGTGGTTTTTATGTCCGCTTTATAGATTGTGATGTAGTTTGCATTATTAGAATTCCTAGTGTGTTTATAGTCTTTACAGTATTATCCTGAATGGATATAAAAAATCTGTTTACAAGAAAAGTTTTTTAATATATATATATATATATATATATATACATATATATATATATATATATATATATATATATATATATATATCTACAAGAGTTTGTGGTGTAATTCAAATCTTGTCCGTAGCTGAATACTTGATGCATTCCTAGGTCTATCAATGGTATTTTTTATCGTGACTCCATCATTAGATTGACTGCTTACCACGGCTTAAAAGAGTCCCATTTGCCCTGAAGAGAAGAGTAGATCGCACCAGTTTCCTAACCTAGTATTTTTCCACACGATATATATATATATATATATATATATATATATATGTATAATATTAATTATTTGCGCTTATATATATATATATATATATATATATAAGCGCAAATAATTAATATTATACATATATATATATATATGTATAATATTAATTATTTGCGCTTATATATATATATATATATAAGCGCAAATAATTAATATTATACATATATATATATATATATATATATATATATCGTGTGGAAAAATACTAGGTTAGGAAACTGGTGCGATCTACTCTTCTCTTCAGGGCAAATGGGACTCTTTTAAGCCGTGGTAAGCAGTCAATCTAATGATGGCGTCACGATAAAAAATACCATTGATAGACCTAGGAATGCATCAAGTATTCAGCTACGGACAAGATTTGAATTACACCACAAACTCTTACATTACATTGTTTTTTTCTGACAATATCTGTTTTGCTTTTCCTTTGCAATTCTATAGTATCACTCAATACCGAAGCTAGACATACTTATGCATTCTAATTTCCAGTGGAATATTATGCTTATTGTTTAATTAATTGAAATGCTTATTCAAATTAGTATAATTTTTTCATTTATTTATTGCGGACTACTATCCTCATCATTTTTAGTTGTTGTTTCACGACGTCTCTTTATCTCGTCATAATATTATTTCCATTATTCTCATAATATATATAACTATATATTTCGGCCTCTTTAAAAAGTAAGTTTCTGAAAAGTTGAGCACGGTCTTTTGAAATGTAAAAGTCGGTCATTTAGCCTGAGTGCGAGCAAGCTTTTTTCGTTCGATCACTATATAATGTTTATGTCTAATTTCACTTGTATATCGTTGTAGTTGATGGTTGCTCTGTTGTATGTTCCTTGCCACAAATACGGCTATTTTGCAGCGTTCGAATACCACGATCACTGGTACTTATAATTCCTGCATTTAAAATAAAATATTATTTTCTGTAGATATTAAAATACTTATATATAATTCTATATTCATCACACACACGCACAGTAACTGGCCACTCTGCGTTGCTTGATCGTAAAATACGCTTAAATATGATGATTTATTTCATGCAGATTTTATATTTATTATTATAGAATCACGTTTCTATCGATGATTATATATATATATTTATATATATACACATATGTGTGTGTATGTGTGTGTGTGCGTGCGTGTGTGTGTGTGTGTGTGTGTGTGTGTGTGTGTGTGTGTGTGTGTGTGTGAGACTATGGCGCTATCAGCGAGAATTGAATCCAAAATATATGGCGCTCCAGTCTTAGTCGTTACAGTTTTAGCTATCCTCTGATGAAAAAAAAAAAAAAAAAACAAAGTTAAAAATGAAGCGACTTGAACTTTAAAATGTATGTATTTGCACATGCGTACAAATAAAAACGCTTACCTGCCTCACGCCTACCAAGTTCCAATATTTATCAATTTTAATCACTTACTGGCTAAAAGCTCAGAATATAACTGACCATAAAAATACAAACTTTTCACCTGCCACGTGCTGCTCTGCGACTTTGCGTCTTGAATAAGAGGCACTTTCACAAAATGGAAGACTAATAGATAGGCAGTCACATAGACACACTGAGTTTTACAAATTATATAATATTTACTGGGACCCTAAAGTTGCAAGTTGTGAAAGGCTGGCAATGCTTGAAAATGCTTCTATCAGGACTGAAGGTCCACGTCTGTGTGGAAGAAATTGGATTTTCCAGCAAGACAACGCTGCGATACACACTTCTCGACAAGCAGGAGAATACTTTTCTTCAAATATAGAGTTGTTAGATTATCCAGCATGTTCTCCGGACCTCAATCCCATTGAAAATCTTTGGGGATGCGTGGAAAAGAAGTGTTCAAGGATGGAACCCAGTATGATTCGATAAAGGAACTTTCTGATTCAGTTTTCAGTACATGGGATAAAATTCCTTCGCAACTGATAAAAACTTAGTCGCAAGCATGCCGAAGAGAATTTTTGAAGTAATCCGTAATAATAGAGCCTATACTACATACTGATAGCCTTTTTAGTAATTTATAATTGCCTTTTCTTAGATAAATTATCAGTGGTCTTATCATTTTGACCAGGTGAAAATGTTTTTTTTTTAAATAATAATTAGATCAGGATTAAGGTTTCGAATGAAGCAGATTTGATTTTTCCCCCATCATATTTTCCCTTTTGGCAATGGTTTACACCATTTGTTTGATTAAAAATTCGATAATATGCGTAAACGCTTACTTTCTTAAGTGGTCTTATGATTTTGACCAGGACTGTATGTATATATATGGATATATATATATATATATATATATATATATATATATATATATGGATATATATATATATATATATATATGGGAAAATATACTTATTTAATTATAGTTCACCCTTTATTTATATCAATCTTTTTGATTTATGAAGCTCGATGTGTTAAATATAACTACAGAACATATCCAAATAAATGACAAAAAGTGCATATTCAAAATTCTAAGATGTAGTTCATCCTACCGTTTATGTCTTTCAGCCTGTTAAAAGTTTCAATTCTTGATAACACCTGTTTCCAAAAAGTGAAAGACGGTGCAAATAATACAAAACAGAATTTAAGCGATTCTAACATGATAATAATATGATTGTTTATGCGCTCTGAAACAGATGCTATCAAGAATCAAACATGGTAACATGTTGAAAGCAATAAACGATAAGATGAAGAACATCTGAGAATTTTGAATATAGACATTTTTCATTTATATATATAAATATACATATATATATATATATATATATATATATATATATATATATATTCCCTCGTGTGTTTATGTGTTTGTGTTTGTGTGTTTTCGCACGCGTGTGCGCAAGCATACTCAATATATCTTATTGTATATATTTGCAAACACCTAACTTTTTGTTCTCTGTTCGCTTTATCTCTAGCGTTTTCACACAATGGCTTCTCTTTAGACTCGTCTTGCATTAAATTTCCAGCTTAAAAATATTCACACGTAACTTGAAATAAATAGGAAATGAAATCGTCGCTTTTCATATTTAATGGCCGAAAAACATCCTTTTTTTTCGTTAGCTTTCCTTACAAGACGCTACATCAATATAGACACGTAGTTTCCCCTTTAGACATTTTCCCCTCGTACAGACACGCATCATATTTAGCGAGTGATTGTATAGCTCTTGTACGGGTACACAAGATATATGAAAAAAAAAGATATCTTTTGTTCATATTGTATACAAATCTTTATCAACGTATCCATTTTCTTTTTTGCCTCCATGATCTTTTTTTTTTCATCCTTTCTCTTTCGATTTCTCTTGTGTTTGAATACATAAAAGGAAATATAAATTTATTCGCTGTTAGATTTTAGTGGGAAAAGCTTCTCTCTAAACGGCGGACGACAAGCCGTAAGATTTTTTTTGTTGTTGTTAAAAGAATGGAAAAGAGAAGCCGCGTCGGCCATTTTGTAATTTCGTAGATGGGCCAGATTTTATTGCATTAAAAGAAATAATACGACACATTTAGAATTCGAGGAAAGAAAAAGAAATGAAAAAAAAAAATCCGAACATAGTAAATCAAAAACGATTTGCTTTTAAAACGAATTCACTTTTTGAAAATGGACGTCAATCTTAACTTTTTTCGTACTTAAAATAAAATAAAACTTACAATTTTAAATACATTATTTGTGTGTTTGTATTTGTTTTTATACATATAAGCATATGTATAATGGTTACATATATATATATATATATATATATATATATATATATATATATATATATATATATATACGAGAGTCGTGCTAAAAGCAATGCTTCCTACTTCAAAATCAATAAGTTGAAGAACTACGAAGATGGAAGCGGTCCTAATAAACAGAACGGATTTTCTGTGCCCCAGAATTCATTTTTTACATCACCACTATTCTCAATGCACTTTTGTCAGCAATGAAACATAACCCTGTCAAGGCAGCCCATCTTTCACGCCTACAATCACGGCGTTATTTTCGTCAGTATGCTACCCACGTAATACGTTTTTCCGATGTCCGAACTAGTGGAAATCTGACAGTGCTTGATCGGAAATATACGATGGGTGAGACAGCACTTTGTCACACTTTCTGTGGCATTCTTAGTCGTCTGAGTCCTGGTGTTCTCACTTTGCAAACGAAATCTTATGCTTTTCTTCAGCCTTACACCCAAACCGAGCCTTCATCATTGTCAATGTTTTCAAGGTAACAGTCACAGTTGACGGCCAACATTGGTTCCAAAAATCTTCCAAGATTAATCATTTCCTGTCACAGAAGATAGTACACATAACTTTTCCTAAAGATGTCTGCGTTTTGAAATTCTTCTTTTCTAGAGAGCATCAGTGGTATCAGTCTATCAGCTGCTGCTTGAGATATGGCTCATAGTCGTGACACTACGTCTTGTCACTATTGATGGTGCGGTCCTAGAATGCATCAGTTTGGCTTCGTTTCAACAAGTCCCGACACACCCTGTTAGCGGTCCTTCCGGTTATAAGCAAACATTCGTGGAATCCATCTAGCACACCTTTTGCTGTAACTAAGAGATGACAACACGTTTCTAGTGCATTGACACCAAAATTCAACGCTTTACATGTATTTCATTCAATACTATTCGCCGATATGCAGATGAGTTGGTTGAACGCACCTTATTTTCTGGGGTGGTGTTTATACACGGGTGTTTAGGACACGCTTTGTAACTCATATCTGTACATCACTCTTAAAACGACGAACCCATTTCCTAACTATACTTAAATCAACTGCATCGGCTTCGTAAACGCTTAATATGCGCCTGTGAATGTTAATCAGCTCAATATTATTCTGCGTGGAATAGTTCAATGACACATATTTGCTTTTAGTGTATATTCAATGACAAGGGTTACTGTCTTACAGTCTCCCGCGGCCAATATCTGCAACAAAGAGATGAAACTTTCAGGCCAATAATGCATAAGTTCACTTATCATAAGAATGCAATTTGCAATTCCCTCTGCCCCAGATTTTTCTACCTATACTGAAATCAACTGCATCGGCCTCGTAAACGTTTAACAGACGCCGATGAATGTTAATCGGTTCAATATTTTCACCATGGAATAATTACATGACGCGTATTTGCTTTTGATGTACGTCTATGACAGACGTTACTTCTTAGAGTCTCGCACCGCTAATATCTGCAACAAGGAGATGAAACGTTCAGGCTAAGAATGTACAAGTTTAGACAGCATATGAATGCAATTTGTAATTCCCTCTGACACATTCAAACGAAATAAAAATATATATGGAATTTTGGAAGTACAACATATGCGATAAGTTTCTAAACGTTTTTCGCGTGGGCACTTTTATTGATAGTACACACTTGTATTAATATTACACACTTTTATTAATAGTACACACTTTTATTAATAGTACACACTTTTATTAATGTTACACACTTTTATTAATATTACACACTTTTATTGATAGTACACACTTTTATTGATAGTACACACTTTTATTGATATTACACACTTTTATTGATATTACACACTTTTATTAATATTACACACTTTTATTAATAGTACACACTTTTATTGATAGTACACACTTTTATTAATAGTACACACTTTTATTGATATTACACACTTTTATTAATATTACACACTTTTATTAATAGTACACACTTTTATTAATATTACACACTTTTATTAATATTACACACTTTTATTGATAGCACACACTTTTATTGATAGTACACACTTTTATTAATAGTACACACTTTTATTTATAATACACACTTTTATTGATAGTACACACTTTTATATATTGTACAGACTTTTATTGATAGTACACCCTTTTATTGATAGTACACACTTTTATTAATAGTACACACTTTTATTGATAGTACACACTTTTATTTATAGTACACACTTTTATTGATAGTACACACTGAAAACTCATTCGAAATAATCTAATCCGGTTACAATGCACTGGTACCGTTCCAACAATTCCTGGAAGGCCTCATCGAGGTTCTCTTGTATGAGTGTGTTAATGCACCTAGGCACAAGTCTTTTATCTCCTCAATTGTCTCAAAACGACAGCCACTGAGGTCTTCCTTGAACTTAGGGGAGAACGAAAAGTCCCAGATGCAAGGTTCGAACTAAAAGGAACTGTCCTGATACCCATTTTGGTCAAATAATCTGTAACAAGGATGGAATTGTGCATTGGTACTTGGTGGAAATCCCACTGATCCTATTTGAAGAATGCATACATCTTCCGGCGGAATCTCTTTCTGAACTCTCTTAAAACCTCAGAATATTATTTCTTGTTGACTGTCTGTCCATTGGGAACCCAGTGCATGTAATTCATGTCCGTGCTGTCATCATAATTTCTATGTAGATTTGCTCTGTATGGCGTTCTTGGATCTGGGAGAGCCAGCATGCTTCCGCTGGGAACTCTGTCTTTTGGTCTCTGGTTCATAGGAATAAATCCAGCTTTCAACGCAATCAGGAGAGCATCAAGAACGGCGGGATCTGAATTGATCCGCTCAATCATTTCCCTGCTGTCATGATAACTACTTTCTTTTTGATCTTTCCTGAGTACCCTTGGAGCAAGATCCTCACAAATGTTTCGCATTTTCAATTCCTCGCAAATAATCATGTGTACCGTTCCTACACTGAAATCAAATTGTCTTCATTTTTTTCTATAAGCCTACGACGGCCCTCATCCATGTATCTTTATTTGGCCAATCAACTCTTGTGTTCTGACTTCCTTACTCCTTCCTATCTTTTCGTTATTCCTCATGAACTCCCTGCCTTCCTCATGTCAAAACTGATGATCGATTCATGTAAGGTGGTCCAAAAGCAGTCTGAAGTATCCCATACATTTATGTGGTATTTTTCCAAGTTTAAAGCAGAATTTTATTGCATATTCATCTTCTTAAGGACCGTCACATCCAAATTGCACTGTGATAGTCAAGCTTTAGTAGGGTGTATTCCAATTCATACTGTAGCTCTTAATCTTAACCTGAAATAATAATTAGTCAGTCGTAAGATGTACAGCAATAACATACTTCATTTTCAAGTCTACGACGATTTAAAATGCCTGTACAAAAACTGTCTATAATCTTATTGAAATCACCTCATATGCTTTCGATTTTATTTTTACAGACATTGCTACACTGGAATGGCAATAACAATAACAAAAATTGCTACACTGGAATGGCAATAACAATAACAGAAATTGCTAACTGGAATGACAATAACTAAGATTGTGATTGTACATGAATATTAACGTCAATAGCTATAGTTGTTATTGGGGATTATTATATAAACCGGATAACTATTATTTCGTTTCATCCTATATATTTATACAGTCTCTACTTATGCTTCAATTAATTTATTTATCAACATAACATTTGGTAACGAAATATATTTCATGTACCGATTTTTAGCGGAAAAATCTGTGTCGCTTAATAGCTACATATATTCTCATAACTGAATATATCTATTTATCTACCTATGGATCTATCTAACATAATACTTTTCCAAGTTCTAAATATCAAGTTTTCTGAGTTGATCATTTATTACTTTTCCAAAAGTAGACATTGCAATATTGTTTCGTATTACGACTAACAAGTCTGCTAAATTATGTTATTGCTGCATATTTAGTCACGTACTTATCAGATGTTTACATTTTAAAACTTATAAAAACACTAATTTGGGCAACGTACATGGTTCATGTAGCCGATACGCTCTGACGTTCGTTTTCGTTTTGAAGATTATTGCCATACTGAATTTATTTTTACTTATATTAATTATTTTCGTATTTTTTGTTGATCTATTGTTATATTTTTATTTTCATTTTATTTTTTATTTAGGATTATTATATAAACCGTGCAACTATTATTTCGTTTCATCCAGTCTCTACTCACGCTGCAATTAATTCATTTATCAACATAACATTTGGTAAGGAAATATATTTGATGTATCGATTTTAGCGGGAAAATCTGTGTAGCTTAATAGCTACATATATTCTCATAACTGAATATATTTATTTATCTACCTATGGATCTATCTATCTACTTATATATATATATATGTATATGTATATATATATATATATATATATATATATATATATATATAACAGTAAACGGTAATTTCCTTGAAGCCTTGCTGGTAAAGAAATATGTGAAAATTTATAAAAGCTGAGAGCAATGCGGAAGGCCGGGAAAGGTAAAGGAAAAGGAAATACAAACAAATAATACATGTCTATTTGTTTGTTTGTTTTTCGTTTTACTTTCTATTTCCCGGATTTCTGTATTATTATGGAGTTTATAAACTTACATTCACACACACACACACACACACACACACACACACACACACACACCTATATATATTTATATGAAGTGTAACATAATACTTCTCCAAGTTCTAAATATCAAGTTTTCTAAGTCGGTCATTTATTACTTTTCAAAAAATAGCCATTGCAATATTCTTTCGTATTGCGACTAACAAGTCTGCTAAATTATGTTATTACTGCATATTTAGTCACATACTCATCAGATGTTTACATTTAAAAACTTATAAAAACACAATTTTGGACAACGTACATTGTTCATGTAACCGATACGCTCTGTCGTTCCTTTTCGTTTTGAAAATTATTGCCATACTGAATTTATTTTTATTATATTAATTATTTTCGTATTTTTTGTTAATTTATTGTTATATTTTTATTTTCATTTTATTTAAAAACTTCATCTGCTTTAGCTTTTTTCAGTTAGAGTATGTGATTTGCTTTTGTTTTCTTTCTTCGGTTTTTAGTTTAATTTTAATCAATTCCACTTAGTTTTTTTGCATCCTCACTAGTTATAATATGATTTGTTAAATGTATATGTATTACATATGTATACATATACATCGTCTATCAACTCGAAGGAAATAATTTACTTGCTAAAATAATTAAAATAAAATGTTTTCCGTAAAATTTGATATGCGGTTTATTTTGTCAACATGATGCGTAAATATAAAAATAAAAACATACTTTTTTCTTAACATATTCATCGAGGAGTACTATGTAAAGAAATAACGGAAATGCTATATAAAACTTACACATGATATGTTTACATTAAAAGTCTTTGAGATTGAAACCATATTTATGTTCTCACTCTCGCTGCACGCCTCTCTTCCTGTTGTGGCTGTGGCGCCCCTCACGCGATCGTCTTCTTTAACGTGCTCTCGAATGTCATCCACGTCTCTAACCTGATCGTCTTCTCAGACTTCTCTCTCTTTTTATAGTCTTCTTTTTTACCATGACGCAATTTCGGTCACGGCTAAGTATTTACATATAGCCGTCCGCGTAGTGTTACGCTATGAACGACGAACATAGCATCTTATATAAATTGTTGGATGCATCGTTAGTCATCTAATTTTTTTGAACTGACAAAATTCTGCATTTCAATTTCTTTAAGGCAATTATTTCGGCTAGACTTTCATTGATTGCGAATCCCATTCAATTTCATGATGAATTTCGATCTTATTTAAAAGTTTAAGCAGCGTGTTATTCTTATGGTAAACATTTGTAGAACCGGAAGAACTCTAATGGAAGAGACGCCATTCTCATCATTAGTTAACATAAAAATCACCTGCTTAGCATTAAAGAAGAGAAGCGATATAAATAATGTAAAACTACAAATTTGAACCCAGAATGACACAACAGCGAATTCAATTCAAATGCTATTACATACACTTGTTCCTATATTTCTTATTTTATATCTTTCTCTAATTTCCTTTTCTTTTTTCTCTCTTACTCTCTTTAACGTTAAATGCGTGTTTCTAAAGTTCGAGATGAGATTTGATAATTCATATTATGTGCCTCAGTTGGAAGACGGTTCCGATTTTGAATGTTATTTGTATTACGCCTAAGCAGATGCAGTTTTCGACTTTCCTTAGTCCAAAGGACCAATTGCGTGATGGATAAAGCAATGTGAAGTTAATTCTACAACAATCTTCCAGAGATTAAAGGTTCAATCCTTAGTTAAATAATCGCGGGTTAGTTGGACTACTGTTTTCATCTTGAGTGTTATTCTCACAAGATTTCGGGCGATGTAGCCTCCGAACTTTATCATGTGTATATTGTCAAACTCTAGTATCTGTATGGAATTTCAGAACTGAAATATTTATTAAATCCAAGCAGGTTGCATGTTCTCATTTCGTCAGCCATGACCGGGTGTTTTTTTTAAAAAAATAAATGTTATTTTAAGTATCGCCTGAAGTGAGGATTAAACTTTTAGCTTCCTGAAGAGCTTCAATTAGAATTGATTTTACTTAGTTTCTTGCATTAAACTACGGGCCCTTGCGAATAATTCTAGAATGAATACTCCGCAAATTCATACTACTTTATGAAAGAGACACATACTACCCTGTAGATGATAGGTTCTGTTCGAAATTGCCTTCAGATTACAAAGTCTGACAGAATGACTTTCGAATTCTAGAGAACGAGTCCTGAGTTCGATAAAATATATATGAAGAAGGTCGCATCGGCCGACACGTTATGAAAATAGACATGAAGATAAGAACGGTAGTTCGAATTATTCAAATAATATATGAGAAGTTTCTTTATCGATATGGACGCTACCAGCATCTACATGGAGAGTAGATAATATAGTGGATGCGTTATCGGTAGCTCCAGTAACTCTCGCTTCTCATTTTTTGTCCGTTAATCCTCATACAAATGAGTGATTTTTCTGACAAAGTGTTAAGAAAAAGCTGCTTTAAAGGTCAGTAGTACTTGATGAACAGTAGTCTGAGATGTCGGAGATTTTTCTGTATCTATGTCTATGCTTGTGGCCATGTCAGTAATAAGGGTGCTGGAGGTAAACGTTTCATCTGGGCTGACGGTATCCGCCTGATAATCATGGACCCGAATCTTGGATTAACCACTAAGGAGGTTGTCCTATCAGCAGGCGCAAAATACTGGGACAGATGTACTGCCATTTGGTGAATGGATTCTGGACCATGCAGTAGTCTCTGGTGGGGCATCTCAATGCCATACTAGTGGGTAATTGTTACGGCTTACCTTTTCATGTGCTACAAAAACATTTCCTGTCTTTTTCTCTCTTACTTTCCCTCTCTATCATGCTCTAACCACGTATGCCGAACTGTTCCACAAATCCCAAAACCTCAACATAAAACATCTACAAAAAAAAAAAACTCGAATAAACCTAGAACCCCATCTTCCAACGTAAAGCCCTACTACCATGTCCCCTTCTCCAACATCAGGAGAAGAGGTTAAAACCCAATTACAGGAGACGACACCTGACATATTCTTTATAAGCGAAACTGGGATAGGGCCGACCACTTCCCTAGATGAGTTCATAATTAACGGATATTTTAACTTAACATCTAAATCAAACCCCAAAGATCGCCATGGACATGAAATATGTGCGTACATTAAAGATGACTTCCAATGTGGCAGGAATATCTCCAGAGAAGATCCTAATTTACGTTATATGTTATTCCGGGTTGCACTTGCTTACACCACTGCATTTATATTTGCCCTCTATCGGCCCCATAACAGCGGAGTTACTATCTTTAAGAGCATATCTGAGAAAATAGATCACATCCTTTCTGCACATCCCTCGGCTAACATTCACATTTGTGGTAACTTCAATGACCCACTCTTATAAGTCGGACGATGAGGGGAGCTTCTATCATGACTTTGCCATTGCTAATGACATCACTCAGATTGTTCGCGAGGCCACTCGTGTGCCCGATACTACAGGTCAATATGCACGCATCCTATACCTTTTTCTCTCAACTTCCTTGAGCTATGTTCATGTTCCGTTCTTTCTCCTCTAGGATCCCCAAACCACTCTATCGTATCAGTTAAGATAAAAATGAAATGTCAGAAGTCCCCAGACGTACCCCTCCACCGTACTATATACCGATACTCCATGGCTGACTAGGATAATTTCCGTACATTTATATCTGATCTACCTCTGCATTCCATGTTTAAAAAGGATGTGTCCTCTATAGTATCAGACCTGACCGAATGGTTAATTGTAGGCATAGACCAATGCATACCATCTAAAAAATTCAAATGAAAACCTAACAGCCAGCCATGCTTCTCCATAGAATGTGCTTTGCTATCTCGCACAGATATCACTTTTTCCATAGCTACCAACGTAATAGATGCACTGAGACTAAAACTGCTTTCAGGACTGCCAGCAACCACTGTAAAAGGAGTATCAAAAATACAAGAGAGCTATATGCCCAGTCTTTTAAATCCAAGGTGGCTGATCAGCGGCTTGGTTTCCACCAGTTTTGGCAAATAACAAATAGGATCCTGACCAGAAGTGTGCTTTCTATCCCAACCATTATCAATGGACCAGAGGTCATCTCGTCAACTTCAGACAGGGCCAAACTATTTGCCAAGAACTTTGCAGCTAATTATACCCTATGCGACGAAGGCCATCAACTCCCCACATTTCCTCCTATAACACAGAACACGCGAGTTAACATACAAATAGCTGTGCATGATCAAGAACCTTTATTCCAGTAAACCAAATAGCCCTGACGGTATCTCAATTATAGTGTTAAAAAAGCTTCAACCAGAACTTGCTCCCATACTTGCAAAACCGTTTAAGCGTTGCCCTGCGGAGAAGTGCTTTCCAACATCCTGGAACACCTCATCAGTTTGCTCTATATTTAAGAACTCAGGTGATAAGTCCTCTCCCTCTCAGTACAGACCAATAGGTCTCCTGTTGGTCATGAGTAAGTTGTTGGAATCTATATTAAATAAAGAAGTAGTCAATCACCTCAACAGAAACAACCTTCTTAGTGACATGCAATATGGTTTCCTCTATGCAAGATCTACAGCAGATGTGCTAACGGTTATATCTCATAAGATAAGTAAATCTCTTGACAAAGCTTCCTTTCCAGGGCAATTGCTCTTGACATATCGAAGACCTTCGATAAGGTATGGCATAAGGTTCTACTTTACAAGATCTATAGCTACGGTATCACTGGAAATGTTTTCTCAATCATTAAATCATTTCTCTCCGATAGGTTCATAAGAGTAGTGGTTGATGGGCAGAAATCAGAGGCCCACAGTATTAATGCTGGAGTCCCTCAGGGGTCAATCCTGGGCCCAACTCTCTTCCTGATCTACATCAATGATCTCCCAAAACACATACTTAAATCATTCGTTGACATCTATGCTGATGACACGACCATCTATGGCAACACATCCAAGGTCGTAAATGACAAAGTTATCTCTAATTCTCTCTCCTCTGATCTTGAGGGCGTGGTACAGTTGGGGAAGAGGTGTCTGGTCACTTTTAATGCATCTAAAACCAAACTCTTATCTTTACATCATTAACGCTCTGATCCCCATCTGGCATCAATTGAAATGGATGGCTCTCGTCTAGGAGAAGCTCCATGTTTTGACAAGCTTCTGGGCTTGACCTTCACTCCTTATCTGAAATAGAACACGTACAAGTGTGTTGCCAAGGTCGCTGGAAAGATGGTAGGATCCTTCTACCGCTCCAGAAGATATCTCACTACTGATGCAATTCTCTATCTATATAAAAGCCAAGTACGTCTAAGGATGGAATACTGCTGACATATCTGGGCAGAAGCTGCTAAAAACAGCCTATCCTGCCTTGACAGAGTACAAAATAGACTTCTTGGCTTAGTGGGGGACGCCCTTTTCTCTTCCCTGCAGCCTCTCTCCCACAGAAGAGACGTTGCAGGCCT
This sequence comes from Euprymna scolopes, assembly GCF_053919585.1. Classification (NCBI taxonomy): domain Eukaryota; kingdom Metazoa; phylum Mollusca; class Cephalopoda; order Sepiida; family Sepiolidae; genus Euprymna; species Euprymna scolopes. The sequence goes on along the minus strand of NC_136489.1, from coordinate 17,125,214 downwards.
ATCTTTGTTTTATCGTTATTTCCATGGCAGGTGCTCATCTGAACTCCAATCTCTGCCCCCCCCCTCGCCTATCTTTTACGAAAAACACCCGTCTAGCTGAATCCACTGGGAAAAACTTTCCCCACTCTTTATCTATGCCTAAATCAAAACGTAGATTCCATTAACAAAGCTTCTTACTTAGAACTTCACGTCAGTGGAACTCTGTTCCGTCTGCCTGCTTCCCACCTGACTACAACCTAGATTACTTCAAGTCCAACGTAAACAAATTCCTGATAAGCCGCCCCCTTAAGTAAGACACTCTATCAAACCTCCAATATTAATGATCACTACTGTACTATCTCTTTGATTACTGTACACGCAATAACCCTTATCCCGGAGTGGCCTTCGGGCCTTGATAAGTGGTGACCCCTATGTAAAAATACTGTGATGAAATAATATTCAGGTATCATTTTTCTGTAACTATATACATTCATTACTTATAATACATATGCATATATCTATGTAAATACACACACATATATATAATTATACATATATATTTATATAATACATATATAATTATATATATTCATATATTTATTTAAAAAAATAATAAGACCATCATCTCAAGTGAACCGATTCATAAGAAAAGGAAAAATGCCCACTAGAAAATAATTGCAAGTTAAAATCACTCGCGCATGAGGTTACAATCATAAATCAAGCAAATGGGTTACCAGAAAGTTATGATCGAAAGTACATTAAAAAAACACGCAAGAAAATTCCTTTCCCGTGACGGCAAGAATAAAGACTAACGTGGCAGTTCGAGTATAGTAATTAAAGAATAAAGAAACATTATTCATCATTAAATGAAACAGATATATGGAAGGACTTCGTAATGTCCATCATTGATGCAGTGCTTCTTTTGCGTTGCGGCAAAATATCATATCACAAAAACTATAAACGTCTCTAATAAAAACTGTTTAAATCTTCACAGAAAATGTATAAAGGCGTGCATGCATAAAAAGCAAGCACTCTTAACATACTACAAAAACCAGACGGTTAAAACAGAAATTACATTTTGTATACAAAGGATATGAAAGATATAATCTCATTAGTTATTAGGGATTAAAGTAATTTATAGCAGACACATAGATTAAAAAAAATTAGCAAACTAGTATAATTTATTTTAAAAATATGCTTTAAGTGTCACCATTTAAATCCACCAAAATGTCATCAAGTCGCTTGAAACAGATTTAAAAGATTATGCTTTCAAGGAAAACATTAAAACTATTATTATTATATAAAAAATCCCAACCGTTAAGAAAAGATTTTGTTAATTTTTCGAAGCAAAATTCTTATTTTTAAAGAAATATCTTAAGGTAGCATTATGAATATTTGTTAAAATATGAACTATTATATTTCATTTCCAAAAGATAATCGAATAATAATAATAATAATAATAATAATAATAATAATAATAATAATAATAATAATAATAATAGACACGTTCAAGTGGGGAAAGCGGTAGATTATACAAAGAACAACATCTTTAACACACTTACAAATGTTACATGTAAAAACCGGCAGCAGTATTTGAAAATGAAATTCACAAAATTCTATGAGACATGGATATATAAACGGATAAACCCATCCAAGCGTATCATACTAGTTAACAAGAAGGAAAAATCCGGCCAGATCTTTGTTTTTGCCGTCACAGCAAACCACAGATTGAAGATGATGAAGACAAAGAAGCGGAGCAATTACACTGAACTGACCAGAGAGCTCAAATCAATATAGAAAATAGTCAAGATAACACCACTAATAGTAGAAACGTTAGGAATACTACTGAAAAACTTTGAAAAAAAACATTATAAGAGAGATTGGAATCCGAAGGATTGCTGAAGAGATACAACGTATTACAATAATGAAAACGACTGGGATATTAAGGAAAACCCTTGAATGCGGAAACTAACACACATGACCAACAGGACAAAGTGATATACAGAAAAACTACATATGTAAAACACAAAGGAACATCACTTGAATTATGAAAGCGGAAACGTAATAATTGTAAGTTCACCCCTCTCCGGCCGTGCATTCCCCCATCCTATTTTTTACGGGTGTTGTTACAAACAGGCGCCACGCCAAATAAGTGAGGGTCAAGGAGCATAAAAAGAACGAGCAGACAGAGCACTGATTAACCCTCCGCTACATAAGTGTAAAGAAGGCTGGGACCTTACGGAAATTTATTGCTATCCAAATTCCAGTGAAAACCATTGGTCTCTGCCAACTAGGAATCAATGGAAAGCGGCTGTTGCGATAACGCAATGTCTCTGCCAAGTTTATTAAAAGAAGTTGAGAATACTGGAAATTTGGGTAAGCTTGTTGTTACTTAGACTCCAGATAACACCACGAGTTGTTCGCAAAGCGAAACTTTTGATGACCGCTTGTATGACTACTTCTCGTGAATAATAGTAATACATGTGCATATACACGGTGCAACGATGAAGTTGTCGCTCTAAAGAAAACAACACTACAGCTTTATTTTAAAATTTTATTGAAAATCAATTCAGGGAACTTGATTATGTAGTGAAGCTGATATCTATTCAATGTAGCTGCGTTCAGCCTCAATCACCGCCTCGATACGTCTCCGGAACTGGGAGCATGTCTTTTTCGACAACCATCGGCGGGAACTCGGCGAATACTCGGTGGATGTCGGCGATCAAGCTGGCTTAAGTGTTCTGAGAGATTATGTTGGTGATGTTCTCGACGTAAGATCAAACGAAGTATCCCGGCGGATTAAGATCGGCAGAAGAGCGGGGGGGGGGGGGGCATGAGATTAGGGTAAAAAGTCGTAGCACTTCTTCTGAAGCCAAGTCTGGGTGTTTTTGGATGTGAGCCGGCGCCAAGTACTGCTGTCAACCCAGGGTCTGCCAGCGGCCATCTGATATCACCAGGGAATCGCCATACTCTGCACCACATCCAGGTACACTTTGGTGTTGACTTTCAATCCGACTTCGAAAATGTGAGGTAGCCAAAAACTAATTTCATCAGTCTGTGCACGTCCATGTCATTCATAACAATTGAGTGATGCATTTAGAGAGTGCTAGCAATGGTCCGGCTGTTATAACCTGAATCGATAGCGAGCATGAGTTGTACAGCGGCGCATCTCCGATCTCACTCGTTGAATATTGTCCCACTTTCAGACATGATAGAAGGCTCCTATGGCTATTAGGATTTGTAGACAACTTACCAACTAGTAGATTTTTTGCAGCAAAACTAACTAACTAAATAAATAAATAAATAAAATAAATAAACCAGTTTTCCTTAAACGGAAATGGAATAATGCCATCTTTTCTATGGCGATAATTTGTTTCCTTCTCTGCATGTACATGTCAATATATATACATATATAAAAATATAAAGTGATTATATATGTGCAACATATTTTTGTATTTTTTGATTTAGACGTACCTATACAAGAAATATACACGGGTATGGGTCAGAAATAATTACTATTTCTGTTAATTTAAGTGTTATGCAACCAGTAGTTTGAGAGTTTAGCGATTAATTTGTTAAAAGTACTTGAGGTTCGTGTAAATGGACCAGTTGCTGATTCTATAAAAATGAACATAATGAAACCGAGTGCCGACCTCAGACACTCATTGTATGCGGTACAAATAAATCTGAAACTGTGCCCAGTAAGAGGGGCTCTGTTGGTGGAGCATTAGAATACGCCGACTGCCCCCCTGCAGAGGGTAACAGTCGCTCAGTGAGGGTCCTGGATATGACGTTAAACTATATCCAGTGGTGAGGCCCCAACTTGTGGGCTTTGGGGAGTGTGGAGCCACCCTTTAATTACCATTGCTCCCAGGTCCACTCTGTTAGGGTCCCAACTATGGTTTAAATAGAAACCGACGTGAAAACAACAAATATATTCTATTAAAAAAATAATTTTCTTCAAAATCTTTGGATTCGGCATTAAATAACCCGAAAAGAGTTGATATGCCGTGAAACAAAAACAACCAACCAACCAACCAACCAGTAAGAGGCTGACGACAGTCTTGTTTTGTTAGCTATTTTGTATGAAGTTCCCATTTATTTTACGACACGGCAAGTTCGGGCCACTTCTGCTAGATTTATAATATATAAACACAAAGGGGCACTTTAGCTGTATGCAGACGGCAGCCATTGTTAGGGGGCGATAACTCCAATTTCATCTTGGTCAAATTACACGGCAATTAAGTAACCAATAAGATTTTTTTCTGAACAGAAACATATTGAAAAACCAAAACATTTATTGCATACAAATCATGATATGTAAGTATATTGTTGTTTGAATGGAGGGTGTGAGGTTTCCTAACAGTTGCTTTACGGCGATCTTAAGACTGGGAAACGTCTTCAATATCGACCAAAGAAGCACTTCAAGGATTGCATAAAAGACGGTCTTAAAGCTTTTAAGATTTCTGTTCAGAACTGGGAGACCCTGGCAGAACGCCGGCCTGAATAGAGGATGCTAGTTGGTGGGGGTTCTGAAATTTTTGTGTCGGAAAGAAACAATCATGCTTAACTTAAGAGAAACCTTCGGAAAGGCAATATGTCGGTTCTGCCCATTGAATTGAACAGCTGGAAATGTTAGGCTTGTAATCGAATGCGACTCTCAAAAGCGGCTTAAATTAACCACAAAAATACTTGTCATGAAAGAAATGAGCTACAAAATGGAGCCAGAAGTCATACAAATTTTGACGCACAGCTTTGTTTGCCATATGTGGGGCAGTGTGCAATTCTAATGCTGGTCTGAAAAGTCATCTTCGGCCCACGGACAGGGTTTAGGTGTCGGTGTAGATGACCTGATAACTATGGTGAGGTTGATGAGGAGCATTGGGATGGCTAACGCCTGTAAGGACGAAGCAATTAGTATATGTAAATAAGTTAAATAAAACATTTTTTGAATTAAAGTTACATTATATATTTTTCCGTGGCATCTGTTGAAGAATCAACGAAAAGTCTGCGTAAGAAAATATAATTGTTTTTTTTTTCGAGTAAATAAAAAATGTAAATGGAACATTTTCTTTTGATATTTGGGGAATTTACATCCGAACAATTTCCCTGAAAGTAGGACTTATCGTCCCTATTCTTTAAGCGATAAGCGGAACCTGGCGAGAGACGGTTTAGTGAAACGCACAAAATGCCCGCCGTCCACATACTGCAGAAATAACCACTAAATAATATATATATATATATATTATAAAATAAAAATTATGACGATAATATTCGGAAAGATAAAAAAGAAACAAACCAATTTATATATTCATCACAAACAAATGAACATATAAATGTGTTACTTTTTCATCTATTTCTTTATAGATACTTTTATATAGATACTTATATATATATATATATATATATATATATATATATATAAGTATCTATATATATAAACGTCTTATTATTCACCTACCTCGCAAATAATTTTTGTCAAAAATAAAACAGATATTGCAATAATAAAATATGAAATAATACCTTAGAAAATGTTGTACAACTTATCTTCTATCTGTCCTTTATATTTGCCATTATAAAAGATCTATTAATACATTTATTTATCGCACTTTGTTTTATCGATTGACGATTCACTTAACGCGCATTTTATCTTTGAGACGCACATCAGTAGCAGCAAGAAACCATCGATTTCTGCACCTAATTAAATACCGTCGGAAATTTCAATTGGTTTTAATGTTTTATTTATCTTATATTAATTTGAATTATTGTAAAATCTTAATGATCCAATATTAATCAAGAAAGTATATAAATTATATATATATATATATATATATAATTTATATACTTTCTTGATTAATATGTGTATATCAGTGCATCCATGCAAAGATATAAATATGAATGTATACACTGCATTTACATACAATGGCAAGCAAAAACCTGCCTACTTGCAAACATATAAATATACACACACGCATATATATATGCGTATGTGTGTATATTTATATGTAAATACAGTGTATACATTCATATTTATATCTTTGCATCAATGCACTGATATACACATACGCACACACACATATGTATGCGTTTGCTTATATATAAATATGTTGCGTATATCTATATATATGTATGTATATGTGTATGGGTTTAACATGTATGTGTGTATGGAATTATATATATATATAATATATGCTTACATCTAATGATATACACATGTATTTAGCAATATTCATGCATCTAAATACTTCAGTATTTTGCACATATTTCAATATATCTGTACTATATAAAAGGAACTGTTTCTCTGTGTATACACGCCTCTGTGTGTGTCTGCGTGTGAATTCGTTCCCTATGGATTTGGAATCGACTGAAATTTCACACGGAGGTACTTTATGGAAGTGTTCTTGTATAGGTTTTATATCGGACTGTCTTAGATAAGTATCGAAAATCGAAATAATCCGATGAAAGAAGGTAGAAGCAACGGAGTAAAGAATTGCGGACCAAACAAAATTATTCTCAAGATTTTGCCATTGCTTATGACCTCACTCAGATTGTTCGCGAACCCACCCGTGTGCCCGATACACCCGGTCAATATGCAAGCCACTTAGACCTTTTTCTCTCAACTTCCCCTGAGCTATGTTCATGTTCTGTTCATTCTCCTCTAGGATCCTCCGACCACTCCGTCGTATCAGTTAAGATAAAAACGAAATGTAAGAAGCCCCCAGACGTACCCCTCCACCGTACTGTATACCGATACTCTATGGCTGACTGGGATAACTTCCGTACATTCATATCTGATTTACCTCTGCACTCCATGTTTAAAAAGGATGTGTCCTCTATAGTATCAGATCTGACCGAATGGTTAATTGTAGGCATAGACCAATTCATACCATCTAAAAAATTCCAACAAAAACCTAACAGCCAGCCATGGTTCTCCGCAGAATGTGCTGCTGCTATCGCGCACAGAAATACCTTTTTCCATAGCTACCAACGTAATAGATGCACTGAGACTAAAGCTGCTTTCAGGTCTGCCAGCAACCACTGTAAAAGAGTAATAAAAAATGCAAGAGAGCTATATGCCCAGTCTGTTTAATCCAAGGTAGCTGATCAGCGGCTTGGATCCCACCAGTTTTGGCAAATAACAAATAGGATCCTGATCAGAAGTGTGCGTTATATCCCAACCATTATCAATGGACCAGAGGTCATCTCGTCAGCGTCAGACAAGGCCAAACTATTTGCCAAGAACTTTGCAATTAATTCTACCCTATGCGACGAAGGCCATCAACTCTCCATATTTCCTCCTATAACACAGGACAAGCTAGGTAACATACAAATATCCGTGCATGAGGTCGCCAAGCTAATAAAGAACCTAGATTCCAGTAAAGCAACTGGCCCTGATTGCATCCCAATTATAGTGTTAAAAAAACTTCAACCAGAACTTGCTCCCATACTTACGAAACTATTTAAGCGCTGCCTTAAGGAGAAGTGCTTTCCGACTCCCTGGAAGACCTCATCAGTTTGCCCTGTATTTAAGAATTCAGGTGATAAGTCATCTCCCTCTCAGTACAGACCAATAAGTCTCCTGTGTGTTATGAGTAAGTTGCTGGAATCCATATTAAATAGAGAAATAGTCGACCACCTCAGCAGGAATAACCTTCTTAGTGACACACAATATGGTTTCCGCTCTGCAAGATCTACCGCAGATGTGCTGACGGTTATATCCCACAGAATTAGTGAATCGCTTGACAAAGGCTTCCTTTCTAGAGCAATTGCTATTGACATATCAAAGGCCTTCGACAAGGTATGGCATAAGGGTCTACTTCACAAGATTTCCAGCTACGGTATAACTGGAAATGTTTTCTCAATCATTAAATCATTTCTCTCCGATAGGTTCATAAGAGTAGTGGTAGATGGACAAAAATCGGAGGCCTGCAATATAAATGCTGGAGTCCCTCAGGGGTCAATCCTCGGCCCAACTCTCTTCCTGATCTACATCAATGACCTCCCTAAACACATACTTAAATCATTCGTTGACATCTATGCTGATGACACGACCATCTAAGTGGCTTCCGTGCCTTGATAATGGTGATCACTGTGTGAAAAAAAAGAGTTTGCTTTCAAATCCAGAATGAATGGAAATACAACAAAATACAAATGATGAAACAGACCAAGACACACCCCTAACTGGAACCCAACACATAAAACATTTAGATATAGTAGGGTTGCAAAGCCCAGACTAAGAACTATGTAACACCGGAGTTCAACGAGAATGAAGCAGCTGAAGTAGAAACCATCATACAACTTATGAATACAGACAAAACAAAGCTCCTATCCTTAATGAACAAAGAGCGAAAGAAATTAAAAGTAGGAACAGAGATTAATAAGTGCCTCCTATACTTTCCAACATATACTATTACAGACTTAAACAATTTCATTTATGTAGGTGTCAAGACAGTAAGTATGAAGTTTAATGTAGAATAAAAAGAGGTGGAGAAAAGGGGTCGATAAAACATGAATGAAAATTGAGGCTGAAAATTAAAATTAACAAACTTTAATAAAAAGTTAAAGCGATAAACAAGATAAAACCGACTAGAAGAAGATGGAAATAGAGAAATATAACTAGGAGGCGAGAGCGGAAAAAGAAACGATATGAATTAAAGAAAGAAAAGAGAAAAACAGCAAAAGAAGGAGGATAAGGACGATACAAAAACACATCTAAACAATGCAAAAACAAAACAGGACCTTAAAAAATAACGAAAGCTAGTTCTATCAAAATGTGACTGGAGAAAAAATAAGAACAAAATAATCGGGCACAGTAGAAACAAAAGGCTACTGGAGCCAGATATAGGAAAAGCGACATGGTCATATTAGAAATACCGAATGACTGAAAGGCATGAAAGAAAAGTCACAGTAAATTAGAAGAATGAAAATTGCAAGGAAACCCTAATCCGCCCGGTAGATCTCGACCGAATACATAATTAAAAAAAAAATCCCAACACTACATGAGAAACTAATTCAACACGTGAAAAATGTATCCCTGAAACATACGTGCCAGAATGGATCAAAGGTAGAACAACTGGTGCAAAAAAAAAATGTAGACAAAAGAAACCATCCTCTGCAACTACAGGCCTATAACATGTTTATCTACAATGTGAAAAATATTAACAGCGAACAATTTTATCATTCTCTTTATAACCGCGGACTACTTCCTGAGGAACAGGAAGGATGCTCATGAGAAAAAAAGAGTAACACATTACCTATTATACATAGACCAAAGTATCATGAATAAAGTAAAAAGAAGAAAAAAGAACATAGCCATTGCATGGATCAGCTATAAGGAGGCGTATGACAGGATCCCACAAGCATGTATACTAGAATGCCTAAGAATGTACAAGCTACTAGGAAAAATGATCAATTTAATATAAAATAAAATGGGAACATGGAGACTTGAACTAGCAACTAATGGGCAATACATAACTGAGATTAAAATACAAAGCGGTATGTTCAAAGGTGATTTCTTTCCCACCATTACTGTTAATCATAGTCATGATCCACCTTAACAATATATTAAGAAAATGACCAATCGGACAAGGGTGGACAAGACACAAGAAAACAGCAAATGAAGACCAGTGGACAATTGGATGAAACAATAAACCACATAATAAGTGAATGCGGCAAACAAGCTTAAAAATATGAGATTAGATACAAAATCAAGTAGAGAAAGCAATAAACTGGAAATTGTGCAGATTACTGAATCTTTAATATCCAGGTAAATGGTATGAGCACAAACTATTAACAGTTGTATACCGGATGATTATATATGAAAAATGTTTCATACCTTTCTGTCCGGAGGACCTTTGTCTTCCTGCTGTTGGGCGCTGTGATGAATATCCACCATACTGACATAATAAGACGATTGAGACATAATTGATTTTTCTTCTTTGTGAAATACAGGGCAGCGACTTTATATTTTATAAATATAAATTTATTTCGGATGTCTTAGTGTTTTACAAGTGTCTGCTACGTCTACATGCTTGTTTCGTCTAGCCTAGCTTCCTGGCTTTCTGAAGCACGTCTACACACCTTGGTGACAAAATCCAAAATCTCTGCTCTAGTCTTTTTGATCTGTCAGTTCCGATGACGTAAATGATTAAAGGGCACGTCTCCTTAACGTGACCTCAGGTCACCTATCTAAATCTGGCGTGATCAATGTCACTTATCAATTATTCTTTTGGATTTCTGGATGCTCATGTTTATAGCGAACTACAGCAAGATCACTTCTTAATCATGTATTTATTGCGGACTATTATCCTCATCTTTTCTTAGTTATTGTTTCACGACGTTTCGGTCAACGATTCCTTGTGGTAACCACGGCGGGAATAGTTGGCCGAAACGTCGTGAAAGAATATCTAAGAAAAGATGAGGACAATAGTCCATAATAAATAAATTAATAAATAATACTCATCTCAACAATGAATTCCAACTAAATAATATATAAGATCACTCCTGTTGCACACTTATCACTAGATAAATAGATAGGCAGATAGATAGATAATAGCTAATTAACTCTTTTAACCTTGCTATTATCTCACAACAGTACTTGAAAAGGAAAATCACAAGCTCCTATGGGAAATAGGTATACAAACGGATAAACCAATCCAAGTAAGAAGACCAGATGTCATACTAGTTAACAAAAAGGAAAAGACGCGTCATATTCTGAATTTCGTCATCTCAGCAGACCAGAGAGTGGAGATCAAGGAGAGAGAGAAACGGAGCAAATACACTGAACTGGCCAGAAAGCTCAAAAGGAATGTGGAAGATAAAAAAGGTCAGGATAACATCAATAATAGTAAGAACGTTGGGAACAATACCGAAAAACTTTGAAAAGAGAATGGGAGAGATCGGAATCAGAAGAATGGCTGATAAAATACAACGGATAAGAATAATGAAAACTGCTGAAATATCAAGGAAAACTCATGAATGCGGAGATTAATATAATTGAAATACAGGAATAAACTGGACATGCAGAAACTGCTACAGATGTAAAATACAAAGGAGTATAATACGGAATTAAGAAAACTGGAAATGTTGTGTGTGAGTCACCAAAAACTGATACCCCACCAAAGCGAGGAGGATCAAAGATGCAAAGACCGAGAAGAGAAAGCACTAGCCAGACCTCCGCCGGACAGGTGCAAAGAAGATGAGGATCTTCGGGAGGCTTGTCGCCACAAAAGAATGTTTTTTGTATATAACTTTAACGTAAAATAAAGATCAGTGTGTCCGAAATATTTATTATTTGAGAAGAAATCGATGATAAATGTGAAACACGTCTGCGAAATTGAAACATTTTTAATCTTCTAATAACTACCTTCGAACTTACTGAAAGGCGGCATAGAGATGTTTACCAAGTAGATTTTATTTTTAATCATCAATAAAAAAAAAAGTAAATTAGATTTGGAGAGCCAATGCTACATCTGAAAATGGGATTTTTAATCTGTGATTCTATGACTTTTTTCTAATATTGACCAATAATGTTTAATTTCTTGAATGTTTTTTTTGTTAAAAAGTTAAAATAAACGTTTTTGGTATAAAAACAATTAAGCTAAAATTTTCCAGATCCCGATGCCGATTCCGATACTACAAAAACGTCTGATACTTCCAATTACTGATTCCGAATCTGATTAATCATCCAAATGGTAATATATATATATATATATATATATATATATATATATGTATATATATATATATATATATATATATATATATATATGTGTGTGTGTGTGTGTGTGCATTGTTTTTGACTTTTTACAATTTACCTATTAATCTTTTTGTCGTATTGCCGAATGGTTGTATGTTACGTGTTGTACATTTTTTTCCGATAGCGCTTTCTACTGAAACATCCGTCGTCTTCAGTCGGTACATTGTTTACTAGGTTTACAAAACTTGCGGCTGTCTATAGAAATGCACGTTTTGAGAGAAGGGGTCACAATATTAAGGCATGTCAATTTGATGTATATATATATGTATATATATATATATATATATATATATATATATATATATATATATATATATATATACTAGCAAAAGTACCCGTCGTTGACTGGGTTCAAAAACACCCTACAGAAAATAGACTCTGATTTATGAAAGTATGATAGGTTATGAAAAGGAAGGGTTGTAAAGGGATAGCTTCGAATTTGGGGGTAACAAAATCAAAACAAAATAAGATAAAAGTAATAATAAAATAGATAAACCCCATAATTTTTATACCATACCTATTCACACTGAAACACTTATCACAATATTCTGTGGATCTATATTAAAAAAACCTTGTTAAACTTTGTGACATATTTCCATTCTATGGAGGTCAGGCGCGAACGCACACTCCATAATTTTGTTATACAATATTTCGTCAAACTGAAAAATAATTATCAAAGTATACTTTCGTAGATAGATATGAAAAGTCTTTATTAAAGTGTGTCTATTTCCATTCTATGGAGGCCAGGCGCGAACGAGGACCCCACAATTTCATGATAGCATCCCTATTTAAGTTAAAACATAGTTATCAACGTATTATTATTTACATCTATATAAAAACACTTGTAAAGTTTTTTTAAACTTTGAAATTTTTTATTTCCATATTTTGAGGATCAGGCGCGTACGCAGACTACACAATTTTAATGAATCATCATTATGACAGATCAAACATACCCATTCCTGTGTCTCGATACATCTATCATTATATGTGATCAGTTTTCTATAATAGTCTACCATATAGGAGCCTATACGTGATCAGACACACACACAGACGTTCAGCTTTATATATATATATATATATATATATATATATATATATATATATATATATATATATATATAGTAAGTGATAAAATATATATGGCGATTAAGCTACACTGAATATTCCGCGTTTCATCCACTCTAGGACTCTTCAGGCTTATGCACCTAAGCTTAATCGCCATATATATTTCATCACTTACTAACTAGCTCTACCTACGTATTGAGCACTTCTGAAGTAAATACTTAAAGTTTACGCATAAATTTACACTTTCGTATATTAATTTTATGTGAGTAAATGAAGTATATATATATACATACATACACCCAATGTATCCACTTATTTGTTCCACTTAAAATGTCATAATTAAATATACGTGAATAGTATCAGGTTGTAAGTTATGAAAATATATTTGTAGCAATAAACTACCCAGATTTATGTGTTCAATTGTCAACACAAAAATGAATTTATACGTGTGACCGAGAGCTTTATACACGTGATTTTAGTCAAACTATCAGATTTTTAATAATTTTATCCCAGATGTTCTTCTTTCAAACAAAGGTACACCTGACTTTTGTTTTATTATTCTTTTGTTCTGTCATTTTTAAAAGGGCGGCTCATTCTTTTTGAAAATATGTCGAATTAATACGTGCGTGCTTGGAATACTTTTGTATTGATATTTTAAGGTGTTTGCTTTTTTTTTCTTACACAGTGGTCACCACTTATCAAGGCCAGGAAGCCACTCAGGGATAAGGGTTATTGCAAGTACATTACGTTAGTGTGGAGATTTGATGAAGTGTTTACTTAAGGAGGCGATTCCTTAGGAATTTGTTAACGTTGGACTTGAAGACATCCAAGTTGTAGTCAGGTGGGAAGCAGGCAGATGGAACAGAGCTCCACAGCCGTGCAGTTCTAAGAAAGAAGCTTTGTTCATGGAATCCACGTTTTGATTTAGGCGCAGATAAAGAGTGGGGGAAATTTTTCACAGTGGATTCGGCTAGACAGGTGTTTTTCGTGAAGGATTGGCGAGGGGAGACCAGAGATTGGAGTTCAGACGAGAACCTGTCATGGAAATAACGATAAAACAAGGATAGGCTCGCAACGTCTCTTCTGTGGGAGAGAGGTTGCAGGGTAGAGAAAAGGGCATCCCCCACTAAGCCACGAAGTCTATTTTATAATTTCATAAATTTTGTTATTTTAAGGTGCGAATATCAAACGTTTAGCACAAACATAACCTACAAGTGTCCTCTTAATTTTTACTTGGATTTAATGTTTTATTTTTCTAATATTTTTCTTTGATTTCCCAGTAATGGTTTTGTAGTGCTTTTTTATTCTGCGTTTGTTGTTTTGGGATGTTTTGTAATGTGTATGTTTTTTTTTTACTCCGAAAGTTATAACAAAGATGAACCTTTATATTATTTAGGTTTTCTTTAGCGAATATTGTGGCTTGATAAACAATGCTTTCGATGAAGCATTTATTTTGTAGTGTTAAAACTGCACGAGTTCTACAATTACAGTTTTTCTTCCCACTATTAACTATTTTGAATAGTTGAGATATCGCCGGGGCTGAAGGTCTTTTCTTTCTTCCTGGGCTGGGTCTAGCGCAGCAATCGGTCTTTAGAAACTATTTAAAATTATCAGTTTCAACGGTGAAGGCCTGTCACCAGTAAACATTGACTCTCTGTCACATCTTAATGCTGATATCCTGTGCCTTGAAAAGACATATACAACGTCATCCCCAGCCAGGCTTGCTATAGCAGTCTATTGAAGTACCATTTACATGCGGCACAAGAGGATTCTGAAAAGTTGTGGGACAAGTCGACTAACAGAATTGAAATACTGAAGCTTGAATCTCACATAGCGACAGTAACATCTATCTACAAGCCACCTCCAGTCTCGTTCGAATGTCTTGCAAATTACACTATGGCTAGTAAACACCATGAGAATATCAGTTTCTTTAATAGCAATAAAACTACGTGGGGTTACGATCATACCAATAGAAATTGAGAGCTAATCGAAGGTCGTATCCCATTTTCTAGCCATAGTGAACAAAGCCAATGATAAACCATCTTTTCTCAGTGCACGCTGAAAGAAGGTTTATAAACTTTACCAGGCATTTTTCACTTCCGAATTCAGACAAAATTTTAAGCAATCTCCGGGAAAAAACTTATCCTCCTCAATCAGAAACACAAACTAAACAACATACTTAAAACAACAAAAATAATAAAAAGAAAAACGCCAACCCAAAAACTTAAAACACATCCTAACTTCCTCAAAACTCGTCCCAGATACTACAAAAGGGGTTACAAAATGCAACAAACCGCGATGTGGAGTATGTGACATAATAATAAAAGGTAACACATACATATTCAAAAACCCAACACAAAAATTCCAAATAAAAAAGGATCTAAATTGCACCTCCAGAAATGTAGTATATGCACTAAGATAAACAACATGAAACAAATCCTACATGGGCGCTAGCAAAAAGTTCAGCAATAGAGTGGCCTTACATGAGAACAACATCAAAATTGCAGATAACAGACACCTCTATGTTTCAAAACATGTACACACATGCAGTGGACACAGCTTCAAAATAATACCAATCTTCCAAACAGACAATTATTTTTATTTACTTACATAGGAAAAAAACTTCATCACCAGATTCACTCCTGAACTGAACAGAGCCTAATATCATCACACAAAAACATGAAATGCAAGGTACACTCGCATGCACATCCATACACATACATATATACACACCCACACATAAATCAGAACCAACGCATTAAAACACACACACGTGCGCGCAAACAACCACACACAGACATAAGATCCCTATCTCTAATACAACACACTGAACAATACCAACCCTACTTAACCTCGAAACCAACAACACTAGGAAACACCTAGAACCATAGTATAATATATGTTCCAACACCTCACTCCTTCCTCAGTCAGTGGAGGAACACCCCCTCATGACTGAAACAACTATCATCCCTTCTATCATCCCCCTCCCATACCTATACCCCCTCCAATTGCCCACCCCTCTGGGGAACAAAATCTCCCCCACACAAGGAACCGATCCGGAGTCTGGCCATACCCACATGGGGAGACAAATAAATAGAAACATTAAAAAATCCCCTATACATATTTTAAATACACCCCTCTTTCTAAACAAACGTAATATAAGGAATACCCGAAAAGACTAAAACGAAAAATCAC
Organism: Euprymna scolopes; assembly: GCF_053919585.1. Classification (NCBI taxonomy): domain Eukaryota; kingdom Metazoa; phylum Mollusca; class Cephalopoda; order Sepiida; family Sepiolidae; genus Euprymna; species Euprymna scolopes. The sequence goes on along the minus strand of NC_136489.1, from coordinate 17,109,217 downwards.
AATACTAAAATTCAAGAATCCAAAAAATAAATATCAAAATAGAATGAAAGCACCCCTACCCTTATTTCAGAAGAGCTGGTCCCCCCCTCCTCACACATAAACATTAGTAACGACCTCGGATCACAGTCACCTTCCTAAGGAAGAAAATAACTTCATAATACTATAAAGCAGTATACACACTCTCAAACCAATAAAAGCAAACACACACACACGCACGCACACACACACACACACACGCACACACACACACACACACACACACACACACACACACACACACACACACACACACACACACCCTACCCCACCCTAAAGGAAAAGAAATAACATTAGCAGAAAGAGAGAGTGACTACAGCCAGGTCAGCAGCCTGGACAAGCCCAATAAAAGAGTAATAAAAATTGAACATGCCAATGATTAATAAACACTTACAAGCCTTGGAAACACTTCAAATGAACTACGAAAATTACCATTTTTACATTTCCAACACATTTGAAAATAATTTCTGACGAGGACGCTTCACAGAAGGTCTGAAACGCACGTAAAAACGATTTCAATGCCTTAAAAACGTTATTACAATGATCCAAACATAATTCTCAATGAAAAACCAAGACACGGAATAATAAAATAATGTTAAAAAATACACATTGTTGGTGAATACTTCCTTATTTAAATATACATCTTTCTTTCGTTGGAATTTCTTAACCCTATTTATTTAAATATACACACACACACGCGCACACACACACACACACATATATATATATATATATATATATATATATATATATATATATGCATACTCATACACGTACGCTTATATATCTTTATATCTATGTTTGTGCGTGCGAGTGCATCCCATGTTTATAAAATCTCTCGATACAGCTTTGATAAAGTTAAGGTGAAACCGGTCAGCTGATTCCTCCCTTTTTTCTCTCTTCTCTTCTTCACTTCTTTTTCTTTATTTTAAGACATTTTTGATCATGAATTATAAAAGCGTTCATTCCATGATTGCGATATTTAAATTTTGTATCCCCCAAAGAATTTACATTGCAAGAATTGAACAAGAACGAATGAATTGTCCACATTACCAATATTTTATGGTAATCGAACCCCGTAAAATCGCCAATTTTTTAATCAATATGATTAGCTGCTCTAGTCAGGCACCCGCCCCGTTACATTAGAAAGAAAGTTCGCATGCAGCCGCGCCGTGACTTAGTAAAAAATATATTGTAGCTTACATTGCACTGTAGAGAAGCTACTGCTTATTTTATCAAATAGTTTTGATATAATGCCTTTAATTAAATTTTAAAATGAAAACATTTCACTCATATATATATATATATATATATATATATATATATATATATATATATAAATATATGCGCAATTTTATGAGTTCCAAATCATCATAATTGTATAAATGAAGGCTCGTAGGAAAAGTAATTTGACATTTTTTATTAAACTCGCAAATTAATGGGATCATCGCTTCCCCAGAGCCTATTTTTGGCACATTTTTACAGTCATAAAATTTTTCAATCATTGTCATTTGTTTTCCTAGTTTTGTATATGAATAATAAAATATCTCATATTTCCCCCAAAATCTCTGGCCTGGATGGAAGGGAAACTAAAATTTGCTGCTATGGTTTCAAATGATTTGAAATAACAGCAAGGGGAGACTTGATTCCAAATATTTCTCATAAGTTATATCTTCCCTCTTTGGGTTTCATGCATAAATTCAATTTCAAAGTATATAATGATTATTTGATACTGGAGATATGCATAACAGTACATTATTTGTAAAAAAAAGAGAGATATAACATATAAGAAATATTTGGAATCAAGTCTCCTCTTCCAGTTATTTCAGATAATTTGCATACATATCAGCAAAGTTTAGTTTCCTTCATCAAGGCTAGAGGCTTATCGGATATATATATATATATATATATATATATATATATATATATATATATATATATATATATATTTACACAGTGATCACCACTTATCAAGCCCGGGAGCCACTCAGGGATAAGGGTTATTGCAAGTACATTACGTTAGTGTGGAGATTTGATGAAGTGTTTAATTAAGGGGACGCTTCATATATATAGTTGATATATTTCCATGTGTTAAGTTTTCATGTATACATATTGAAAATACAGTATGTACTAATCTAAAGTACATAACAACATCGCACGCTGTAATATTCACACGTTGCCACACATATGCCCTAATGTATATGCATATATATAAGTGTGTGTATATATATATATATACTGATATGTATATGTATTTGTATATACATTTGTATATACATAGTACTTTGTATATACATATATACATATATTTGCACGTATGTATACGTGCTATATATATGTGTGTATATATATATATATATATATATATATGTGCATGTGTGTGTGTGTGTGTGTGTGTGTGTGTGTGTGTGTGTGTTCTTTTGTTATTTTTGTCTGGTGCGAAACCAGATGCTTAAACAAGGAAAAAATAATATGCAAAAAAGCTAAATGTCGATTTCAGACGAGATGAAAAACTGGATTGTATACTTAATGTTGTATATTTAATCTTTTTTTATTTCCTCAAATCTCAAACGTCTATTAATATATTTATTTCGCGCACTTTGTTGTATCGATTGACTGATTCACTTAAATCAATTCACAGTAGGAGATAATCGATTCCCTCAGTTAATTAAATGTCTTTAAAGAACTTGAACTTTCTTTGGAAAAAAAATGGTATTTTTATTGCATTGATTCTAGATTTCATAGCCTATTAACAACGAGACAAAAACTATACAAGTTATTCTTTCAATGTATACTACTTAAATGTAAATGTTTATATATATATATATATATATATATATATATACACATATATATACATACATATATATATATACATATATATATAAACATATATATATATTTGGTAAAACTGGTAATAAGTAAAAACTTGAAGAGAGTGCTCAATACTATTGCAGAGCAAATGTGTGTTTTATTTTTTTATTACCGTTTTATCTGTCTGGCTACAATACATAGTGTTTTTTTGTTATTCCGCCTGAATCGCTCAGAGGAGAGTGCAAATTTGCAAATTGCCTCCTTATAATGAATGGACGTTTGCAACCTATCACCTGAGAGTTTCCTCTCTCTTGTACATATTGGCGTGGAAAAACAGAGCTGTGTCCATCCATGCATAAGAAATTGAATCGATCAACATTCATCAACGCCCGTTGAACGTTTACGAAACCCATGCAGTTGATGTCAACAGAGTTAGGAGATGGGCTCGTCGATTTCAGATTAAAGACAGAGTAATGAGTGACAGAACGCGATCTGCACGTACATGTACAGCTACTACTCTAGAAAAAAAATTGTGCCTCTCAACTAACTCATTCGCGCTCATGGTCGAAGAACGGTAAATAAGATGTGTGTGAAGTTGAATGTGGATGTCAATGATTTTGCCATCTGTAGGATACAACATAGTGTGTACTAGGTGGGCTCCACGAATATCTCCGCAGAATCATAATGGCCACCGACGTGTTGTCTGTCAGGACTTGTTGAAGTAGTTCGAAGTCGAGGGCGACGGATTCTTGGACGCTAAGTTAACTTGTGACGATACGTACTGTCTGCATCACGAGTCGGAGTCCAATGACACCACTCACTCTTCCAGCAAAGAAGCAGTTCAAGACACAGACGTCTGCAAGCAAAGTGATGTGCGCTGTCTACGGAGAAAAAATATGCGTCATCTTCCTGTGTTTCTCTGAACCAGAAATTACTGTCAACTTAGATTGTAACGTTAAAACCATGACAATTTGAAGGGCCGAATTGCTCGTGTAAGGTGAGAGAAAAGGGAAACATTCCGTTTGCAATACGATAACGTCCAGCCACATACAAAGCCATAAGGGGCCACTATTTGAGATTGTATTTAACAGGCCACTTTGTGTATTCATATTACATTTAAGTTTTTGCAGTTAGGAAAACAGGGAGGGATTTCCAAAGTTTAGCAGTATGATGGAAGAAATTATTAGAGGAGGGGACTTTCTGGAATATAGAGACTTTAACAGTGAAGGGGTGGGATTTATTGCTTGTCAAGTTAGTCGTGTGTGTGTGTGTAGAGGAAAGCAGAATTACTATGAGTTAATCCGAGCACAATCCATTAAAATACTTGTAAAATAGGCAGGAATGCAACATTACCGATTTGAGACTCTCTTTTGTACTTTGTCTTAGAGTGAAACATTAATAGTAGATGCATCAGCCCATGCGTGCAACAATACTTCATGGGCGTTAGAACTTTCTCATTGTAAACGTATAGGACACTCTCTGGTGTGAGTTACTTTCTAGTACAGTATAGGGATCCCACTTTCTTTTCATCAGACTTGGCTATGTCTGCAATATTGGACCAATTCGTGTTGCTTGTAAATGTAAATATAGGTAATGTGTCATTTCTCAAAACAACCGGTAGTTGAGAAAGTTTCTTGAAATTGGTAAAGGAAAGAAACTTAATCTTAAAAGAATTAAATACAACCATCAATTGATGGACTCATTCCACTACAGACTGAAGGTTGTTTACTAGAGTTGCCTTAGATATGTGTACATTTGGTGTTCCCTAATGTCTTTTAAAAAACATGGTGTTATAAGCAAATACACCCACCTCGAACATGACTTGATCCGGGAGGTAATGCAATAGAGATCGGACGCGCGTATGACAGTTGTGTGCAAATGACCAAGCTGTTTTTGAGATGACGTAACGACAAGAAAAAAAAAGAAACAGATTATAAAAAGAAAAGCGTGTGCACAGACTGGAGATTAGGTTACATGGGTGACATCATAGCCGAGACGAGAAGTCACGCGTGGCCGGAGAACGTTAAATAAAGGCCTTTTGTTAAAAACTGAAACAATGAGTTTAATTTTTTTCCTTTTCCCTGCCTGTGTTCCTTACGATGAAGTCCACAACGTGTTGGATCCTTGCATGTGTGTAACTGGGTACTACGTTAGAGTAATTTATGAATCGAAAAGCAACGATGGGCAGCAGTAAATAGCGTATATATTATACACTTTTATTTTATTTGTTAACTCATTATACTATTTTACTCACTAAAGCTTATATTTAGTAGTCTGTTCTATAACCATGAGGACGTCGTGGCACGTCTTCAATGTTTATATTTTTTACTTAAAAAAGATATCGTATATAAAGAGAAGATGAACAAGCAATTATTTAAAAAAAATGTTGCAATTAATGCTCTGATTTCTGACCTAAAATTGCTCAGGCATTTTTTTTTTTGTTAAAAAAAATAATAATCATGTGTATTTTTGAAATGTTTGTAAAATAAATGAATTTGATTGGCAACGCTAATGACTTGATATCGGAAGGAATGCGTTATTTTTTGTATTTTGAAAGAAAAAATGGCGTCGCGTCATATGAAATGCCTCATACAAGCTTCCGTCTTGAGGAATGCGGAGAGGAATAATACTTTCTTGATGACAAAAAAAAAACTTTTATTAGGAAAGTGAAATTTTACTCGCATTTAATTTCATGCGAACCTGTTTTTCAAAACATTTCCAAAATGATCAAACATTATCAATAAATAAACGAAATAGAAAAAAAAAACTAAACAAAACATGGCGGCGAATGCGAAGAGTTTCGAAGAAAATACACACATATAATAATAATAATACTAATACTAATAATAATAATAATAATAATAATAATAATGAGAAGAAGAAGAAGAAGAATAAAGAAGAAGAAGAAGGAGAAGAAGAAGAAGAAGAAGAAGAAACAAGAAGAAGAAGAAAAAGAAGAGCGTGAAGGTGATAGCTAAAAAGGAAAATCTGAAGAGGCGGGAGAAAAAAAAGGGATAAAAACTGGGAACAAGAAAAAAAGAGAAGATAAAAAATTGAAAGAAGGAAAGAAAAAAAAGACGAAAAAGAGAAAGCACAAGATGGAGAGGAGTAAAATAAGGAAAAGGGAAACAGAAAATGTAAAGGAGAATAAGAAGAAAATATGTAAGATGAGGGGAAAAGGAAGAAGAATGCTGAAGAAGAATGAAATAAAGGGAAAGATATGGTATATAAATAAATGAGATGAAGAAAATTAAGAACTAAGGAAGAAAAGAAAAAGAAAGGCAAGGAATAAGATAGAAAAAAGAAAAAAAACAGAAAAGGAAGAAATAGAAAAATGTTGAAGAGGAGGAAGGAGAATAAGAAGGAAAAAGAAGAGGAAGGAAATATATGAGGAAAAACAAACAGAAATAAGAAAAAAAAGCAATTGAACGAAAGTAAAACAAAAAGGGTGGAGAAAATTACGAAGATGATAAAGAGGAAAACAAGTAGTAGCAGTAGTAGTAGTAATAGTAGTAGTAGAAGAAAAGAAGAAGAAGAAAAGGAAATGCCAAAGAAAAAAAAAGAAATCATCAAGAATACAATAATTAAGGATAAAAAGATAAAAAAGAAGAAATAAAAAGAAAGTAAAGAGTGAAACATATAAGGAAAAATGGAAAGAAAAGAATAAAAAGACAGAAAAAGACGAAAAAAATGAAAAATGTTATAAAAAAGAAGATAAAAAGAAGAAATAAAATGTATGAAAAAGAATGAAAAGAATAAGCAGAAGAAAAAAAAAGGAGAAAATACATGTAGTAAAAGAAGAAAAAATTAAGCTTCAGAATCAAAAGAAAAGAATGACAAGGACAACAATAAACGCTAAACAGAGGAGACACATTCAGCATTTCTTTTTCTGCATCGAATGCACATGCGTGCTACCTAAATTCAAATGTCGTCGATAACAATTTTTTGATATTTTTAATTAAATTATTAGGAAATCCATTGAACAATTTAACGACTGGCATCCAATTAGCTTTTATATAAAAAATGTTAACATTTAGTTGAAAAAGAAAATAATTTCCTTGGGAAATTCTGCATATTCGCAAAGAGCACGAAATAAACCAATCAAAAGTTATTCTAGACAAAATAAACAAATTCAGAACGAACGGCAGTTATTAATGCTGTAAAATACAATTCAAATGTAGTATACATGCGTCGCGATTATTCGATTATGGCCGGCGCGTGTAAACAGCTGTGTTGTTAGACACTCGTAGTGATGTTAGTGTCGTTGCGTTTGATGTGTGCAAACCTTTTTCCTCAGGTGGCTTTTTATTACTTTAGTAGACTCTTGCCCGCTAAAAACGAGCATAAAATATAGCTCGTTTACTTAGATATGGCCCTTGGTTCCAAATAGATGCTTGAATATCATTAAATATTTGCATTACATACTAATCCATATTAATCGCTAAATGTGCATCGAACGGATACCTTAACACTTAGGTCGCTGAATCTAATCATAACAAAGGCCAGTACAGATATCAATCCAATCGTCCCTGTTTATGAGAGAATTTTTAGAGTATATGATAATCCCTATTAATCCCAAAGTTTGTATCGCACCACTACTATGATAGTTAGTTTGGTTTTTCCTTCTCATAACAAAAGTGCATACAAAATTTCATCTAGATTGTCGTAGTAGTTCATGAGAAAACTTATTAAGTAAATCTGGGGGTATGACTAATTTCTAATACTTAATTCGCTACACCTTATCATAACAAATGTTCATACAAATTTCAGTCAGATAGGGCCAGTCATTATCTTACTCTCTTCGTTCAGTCTCGAGATACAATGGATACCCTCTGTGAGGTCTTAAGGCATGTAATTATGAAGCAAGTGTCGAGCAATCTTCAGTCACAGCTGCTTGCTTGATTCTATTGATTCTAGTTGCAAGAAGTCCACGACGAATATAAACAATCCTGAAGTCGCATAAGTATATCTGCTTCTTGGCCCTTCCTATTGCCTAATCGCTTCAGCATTTCTCAGTGGTTTACGTAAATGTCCGGCAGATGCAGAACAAAAAAATCGATTTTATTTTTCCAACAGCTGTAGCAGTGTCGCAAAAATAAATCAAATCCGCATTGAATACATTACTATATTCAAATTAAATTAAAAACTGTTTTTAACAAACATGTCTCAGATTAGAGAGAATGCTTAAAATATCTAACTTTTCTTAACTATAATTTTCTCAAAATCAACAAATATCGAGGATTAACGACCTTTTTCCATATCTCTTTATATACTAGCAAGGAGACTCGACGTTGACCATGATTGAATGAGGAAAAATGTTTCACAATCCCATGTATTTATTGTCATTGAAATCGGTGACCACCCATTTTTCAATAAAATCGATGGATTGCCCGCTCTTGTTGGGAACATATCGCAGTGTACTAGTAGGAAGTTTCGCATTCCTATCCGCAGTAACATTGTCCACAATAGATTGTAATCTACATTGCACTGTAGAGAACTTACTGTTTATATATTTTTAAAATATATAATAGCTTGAATTTGAGTTTAAAAGTTAAGTATCATACTTCAGTTGTGCTCAACAGAGAAACATTCATTTTGCCCGCGCCCGTCTTATATAAAAGAACGTACTGCTGATTTTATATGTAGGGGTTTTCGGTTTGCCTAGTAATAAAACTTCTCAAATGCCCTTGTGATGTTAGGCTGTGTAAGGTGTTAACTTTCGTCAAAATCGCCTGTGACTTCTTTCATTGGATTATTTTAATTATCGATTGTCGATACTTATCGAATATATTCCGATACAATACTAATCTAAAAACACTGCCAGGCACATGCAGTACCTTCGTGTGAAATTTC
>NC_136489.1:16953014-17095514 GCF_053919585.1 Euprymna scolopes | reverse complement strand
TTTCAAAAACTATCTGGCGAATATACCCGGTGAACCAAGTGCAAAAGAAATACAAACAACAACACTTAAAGGGGCGGTCAGAATCCTATAAAGGTCTCTCGGTTGCAGTAACTAAACTAATGGGAGAATATTTGCTATCCGGAAGAATGTCCCATCCCCAGGAAAAACAAAGTGATAAGAAAATTAAAACAATATATATATATATATATATATATATATATATATATATGTATATATTCGGAAATATACACACGCACGCATTCCAAATATACGCACTTAATATTTATTTGCGCTGAAGGGTGTCGACAGTGATTTTATTGGCTTGGTCATTGAGGAGTTTTGAGTCTTCCAACATCATAGTGTTCTCACTAAACCAACCCTGTCAGAGTAGATCTTTATTCTGTGGCCTGTCATGGAACAGTTACGTAAATCATACCGGCCATTTTATTCTATTTCTGGCAGTGTACATGTTAAACGAGCGCATGTTGTTCGAGTAAGGTGATTAAGACTGCGCAATAAAAAACCGGTGTCCCTCAACAACCCGAATAAATTTTCTTCAAGTCAAATACGAGTAAATTATTCAAATAAATTAGTAACGATAAACTTTAATCCCAACCCGGATAAGTTACGGCAAAATGAAGAGAGAGAGAGAAAAAAATATCTGGATACCTTTCCTCTACTGCGAAAGCATTATGATCAATCCTTTAATAAAATATGGTTGCACGGTAAAATAATCAAATTTAAACAAAAATCATTTTTTTTTGTTATTTCTAAATAGTTATTTAAGTAAATATTCTATTTTTTTAAAACTAAATTCTAAAATGTTCTTCTAGTAAATGACCTTACAAATTAATAAAGAAAATCGTAAAAAATGAATTTAACTTGAAAATACTATGAAAAAAATAGCGTTTTAATTTAGTAATCCAATAAAATATAGAATTTTTACTTAAATAATTCGAAAAAAGGAAAATTAATTTTCTTTTAATTTACTTATTTTAGTGTCCAATAATTTATATCAATTTTAAATAGGTTTAACTTAATACATTATTTTTTTACATAGGCATAACAAATTATCAAGGCCTAGAGACCACTCGAGGATAAGTGTTAAGAGTGTACAGTAGTCAATTGGACAATATAGTAATCGTTAAAAAAAATACAACATGGTTTTATATGGGTCGTGGAATTACATTTACCGGCAAAAGATCTAGCTAATTTGTATACTTTTTAAACATTCATTTTAATTGATTCCCTATAAGCTTTTTAATGTTTTCTCGTGGGATGATCATCTTTTGTTAACAATTACGGTGAATTATATTCATGCAGATATTCTACATGATTTATACTTGCATAATATTTGCGTAAAAAGATTATAGTAAATATATATGTATATTTTTGTTTTTTTAAATTTTTCCTACCAAATTCTTCTGCCAGTTTTTAGTCTACAGAAATGAAACGTAATATACAGGGTATTCGAACCGATGCTACAATTTACATTTGGATTTCGCCGGCGAAAATCAGGACAAACGTGAAAAGTAAAAAAAAAAAATGGAATTTTCCAGGTGAAGGTTGAACGACGGCATTTCGAATATGCATGAGTAACGTAATAGTTATTGGTTCATACGTTATTTAATTGGAATTCATTATTGAGATGGGTATTATTTATCAATTTATTGCGAACTATTATCCTCATCTTGTTAAGCGACTATTAAGAAAGATGAGGATAATAGTCCGCAATAAATCTATTGCTTCATGATTTGATTTTTAACTTAGCAGCAAATATATCTTCATAGATCGGCCATTAACGTCAAATCGTAAGCTAAATGTTTTAGTGTCGATTCTGGGAATTGGCGCACGCGTGTAATTTTTAAACTTTTAAAATCATTACACTATATTAAGTCCAATATAATATTAAAATAATAGCGAGATTCGAAATCGGCACCTCGTGATAAGAAGCCTAAACCTGTACCACGCGGCAATCTTGCTAGATTCAGCCCCTCTGATGAGTCGTGGACGACGAAACACGTGTCAGTGGATAATTATATTAAAAAAAAAAATGTATATGCCGCTCCCTATTAAAGGGTATACCAGATTGGTCAATGGAAAAATTATTCCCAACAAGCATTTAGGTAAAAATGCACTTTCGTATAAATACTTTAATTCATTCAAGCAAGTATCGCTAACAAAAACAAATAAAACATATATATATATATATATATATATATATATATATATATATATATATACATATATATGTGTGTGTGTGTGTGTGTGCGCGCTAGTGTGTGTATGTGTGTGTGTGTGTCTATTTGTGTGCGTGTCATTTTACATACACTTTTTTTTTACTTTGCGACACAAACAGAAATACGAATGTAGGATGTTACCTAAATACTACGTGTTACTAATTGTGCACTTCATCAACTCTCCGTATATAAGAACGTATATATTCAAAACATATAATCATCCACAAACCAATCGGCGTAGCAATTTCGAAACCGGTATGCAAGAGTCAACCTACCACACAACAAAACCCAAATAGTAGATGTAGAAAAAATTATCGCTTTGAAACGTTTGATTTGATTTGCTTTCATTTTTATTTTATTCGTGGTGCTTGAATAAATTCGATTATACATACGAAAATTCACACTGGCGAATTGTAAAACGACGAAACAGGTGTCCTTGGATTATTTATTAAAATATATACACACTAGCCTGTGTGGGCATTATATTAATTTACATAAAAATTATGTTTTTTTCCGTATAACTAGTATAATATGTTTATCTTATTTTTCTGTTTAAAATTATTCAGTGCTCCCAAAAGTATCGGTATTTTATTTTCCTCATCTTCAGAACGTTCGACACAAAGTCAAGTGTGTTTTTTAAAAGTTATCACACTATCGTTAGCACCTTTTGCCTACAAAGGAATGTGTGAAAGCACCAGTCGACATTACCAGACCGGGAATCCCAGACATATACACATGTATATTTAATCTCCTCTCAAGGAGGAGATGAAAGTCTTGTATTCCTGTAAAATTTGTCGTATCCATACACCTTACAACTTCCTGTTAAGTAAAATGCTTGCTTATTTTTTTCTGGTTTCTGGTTCTTAATGATGATGATGACGATGATGTTGACGATGTTGATGATGACCGTGATGGCGACGATGCTGATGGTGGTGATTATGATTTATGATCTTGAGGATAGTAGCGATGACGACGATGTTGACGACGATGATGATGGCGCTGATGATGCTGGTAATGCCGATGGTGATGATGACGGCGACGATGATGATGATGACGATGTTGATGATGCTGGTGATGACGATAGTGACGATGACGGCGACGATGATGCTGATGCTGGTGATGACGATAGTGACGATGACGGCGACGATGATGATGATGATGATGATGACGACGACGATGACGTTGATGATGATGCTGATGATGACGATTGTGACGATGGTGATGATGACGGCGACGATGGTGATGACGATGATGACGACGAGGATGACGTTGATGATGATAATGATGATGGTGATGATGATGATGAATACGATGATGATTACTATGACGATAATTACAATGATTATGTTGATAAGGATGACGATTATTATTATTATTATTATTATTATTATTATTATTATTATTATTATTATTATTATTAAATTTGTACAAATTATATTAGCCTTTGGGACAAATATAATTAACGTTTGGAAATTCATTCTTTGAAATATGCCATTCCTCTCCAGCTATTGGAATTATTTCCTGAGTTCAAGATTTCAAGACTTTATTGAATACAAAACACAGATACGCGCACACACCAACACACACACACATACAAACACACGCACGCACACACACACACACGCACACACACACACGAACACACACACACACTCGCACGCACACAAACAAAAACATAATACTCAGCGAATAATCAACTCAATTCGAGAGATTATTCCGATGAATAAATATTTGCAGGTAAAATTAAAATAATTCATAAAACGTTTGCGGGAAATCACTTTTTTTCCGATCGCCTAAAGCAATCATTCTCAGACCGTGTTCCCTGACTCACTCACTGCTTTAAATATTTGTGTCTCCGAAGAGATATTTTCAAATGATACAAGAAATAGGAGAAATTGTTTGGAAAAGATTATAAACAAATGTGATATATGTCATTTCCAACAGTACATCGTACTCTTCGGCCTAGCACTTTTGTTGTAATTTGTAACACCCGGCAAATGCTAACTGTTGTATTTTGATTTGGATATTTTGGATCAGTTATCTTTTCCACTTTCTGTGGGACTATAATAATATGCAGAAGTTCGGATGGTACAACGGCTAAAACATTGTGAAAATAGCAACACTCAAACCATCATAAAACTAAACATTATCAATAAAATCATAAGAAAGCAGAATTTAGATGAGACAATTACGAATCGTAGAAAAATGGCTATGCAGCATCCAAATCAATGTTTATGAAAAGACTACAGGGTGACACGACGTTGTCCAAGATGATCAACTAATATTTCAAACTCCGATAATTTTATTATCATCAAAATCGATGAAATCATCGATGTTTCAATCAAATCGATTGATTTCCTGTTCTAGTTGGGGACACATCGCGGTGCTTCGCATGCCTATTGCAGTTATCTCACAATATATTGTAGTCTCTTAAATAGGTTCATAAGACTAATGGTTGATAGGCAGAAATCAGACGCTTACAGTATTAATGCTGGTGTCCTGCATGGGTCCATCCTGAGCCTAACTCTCTTTCTGGTCTACATCAATGATCTCCCTAAGCACATCCTAAGATCATTCGTAGACATTTATGCTGACGGCACTACCATCTATGGCAACAAATTAAAGGCTGTAAATGACCAAAATCTCTCTGGTTCTCTCTCCTCTGATCTTGATCACATGGTGCAATGGGGGGGGGAAATGGGTGACTGGTAAATTTTAACGCATCTAAAACCACGATTCTATCTTTACATCATCAGCACTCTAGTCCCCATCTACCATCAATTTGAAATGAATGCCTTTTGTCTTAAGAAGCTTATATGTTTTAACAAGCTTCTGGGTCTAACCTTTACTCCTGATCTGAAACGGAACACGTACATCAAATCTGTTGCCAAGATCGCTGGAAAAATAGTGTGATCATTCAACCTCTCTCGTAGATATCTCACTGCTGATGCAATTCTGTCCTGTATAAGAACACAGCATCTCCAAGGATTGAGTACTCTTGCCACACTTGGGCAGAAGCTGTTGGAAATGCCTTACAGTTCAAAATAGACTTCGTCGCCTCGTGACGGGTGCCCTTTTTGTCTTTTCTGCAAACCTCTTTCCAACAGAAGAGACGTTGCAAGTCTGTCTCTGCTTTCTCATTATTGTCATGGCAAGTGTTCATCTGAGCTCCAATCTATACCCCCCCCCCTTGCCAAACTTTCGCGAAAAACACTCATCTAGTTGTAACCGCTGCCAGTAATTTCCCCCACTGTTAATTTTTTTTTAAATCCCATTTTCACCCCAAACACAGCACAGTTGTTACTTTGATGTAGGGGGTTACTATCATAGACATAAGTTGCATGGACACTATGCTAAGCAGCATGATGCCTGTTCATGTTACACTTAAACTTGTGTATGTCATTACAGTTGGGAAAGCAGAATCCCGAAATAGAGTTTCAAAGTTCAGCAGTTCTGGGAAATAAACTTATTTGAGTAAAAGGCTTTCTTACATCTAGGGATCTCTTACTGTGTAGGGGTGAGATTAAGCTGCTTGTCGGGTTTGTCGAAGGTATTTACGTCGAGAAGGGCTTGTAGTTCATCGGAACACTCACCATTAAAATACTTGTAAAACAGGCAGAGAAACGCAATATTTCATCGATCAGACAGAGGTTGAAGCTCAGATGACAGTTCAGGGCCTATCACATTTGCGACTTTCTTTTTAATCCTGTCCAGGAGTGAGAGACAAGCAGCAGATGTATCAGCCCAAATGTGGCAACAATACTCCATACATGGGCGAATAGTGGCCTTATCGAGGTTCAGGCATAAGTAGCTTTCTAGCACGGTAGAGAGAGCCCGCCTTCCTCCCAGCGGTACTGGCAATGCACTTAATGTATGTTTAAATTCAGGTTCCCGAGGAGTTTAAAAGAAGTACTTTCAGGTAATGTATCTTTAGCCATTGCTTTTGTTGGTTGAGAAGGGTCATTGTAATTATTGATGGAAGTCTTGGTAACATTGAATGTGACCCTTCATTTATGTACCCATTCCACTACAGATTGGATGTCTTCCACTAGTGTTTTTGTCATTTACCTCGATATGTGTTCATTTGTCCCCCTCCCTCGTGCCTGTTGTACAGCGTGGTGTCATCAGCAAATATACTCATCTCAGAGACAATTTTATCAGGGGGGGCATTTACTAATATTAGGAATAATAAAGGTCCAAGAATAGACCCCTGAGGTACTCCCCCAGTTATATCATACTGTTTTGATGTATGACCGTCGAGGACAACCTAGATTCTTCTCTTAGTTTAGAAGGATTTAATTATGTTAAATATTCGTCAAGTGATATCGTTTGATCTGATTTTCATGAGAAGACATCGTGCTATACTCTGTCAAAAACCTTAGATATATCTAGACTACCGGTCTACCTTGCCCTACTTTGTCCAGTGTATGGTATATATGTTCAGAGACTACAGTTAGGACATCTGCTTTAGAACGGGCTTATTTAAATATATATTGTTGGTGGATCAGAAATTTAGTAGCTGTAAGGTGATGAACTAGAGATTGGTTAATTAAAAATTCAAACATTTTGGCGAAAAGCGGGAGGAGGCTAATGGAGCGATAATTATATGGATCAGTTCTTCCGCCGGATTTCTTGAAACACGTACCACAGAAACAGTTGTCAGGGAAGCAAAATGTCTCTATGTCTAAACCTAAACGTAGACGTAATGAACAAAGCTTTTTTTTAGAACTGAACGCCCGCGGAACTTTCTTCTGTTTCTTTGCTTTCTAACTGACTATAATATGATCGTCTTCAAGACCAACGTAAACAAATTCTTGATGAGCCGTCCCCTTAAGTAATCAAATTTACCAAATTTCTACTACTAATGATTACTATGATATTTTCCCATTGTCTAAAGTACACTCATTAATCCTTATCCTCGAGTTGCCTTCGGGGCTTGAGAACTGATGCCATTTTAGAAAATTATTTTATATACAATAGCTTGAATTTAAGTCTTAAATGCACAAATACATTATCATACTTAAATTGTTCTAAAAACAGGAAATAACTTTACGTCTTAATATTACTAAAAACACAGGAGATATTTTAAGTCTTAGTACTAAAAAAAAAGGTATTAGTATTGGAAAAACAGGTGTATAGTTAGTAGAAAAACAGTTAATGTGACAAAAGTTCTATAAAATAAACTACTGAAATTAAAAGCAGAAGAGTTTGAGAACATCTTTCTAAATGATTATTTTTTTTTCGTTTAAAAACCAATTAAATTTAGCTTCAGGTCATCAGATAAATTCAATGCTTGTCGAATTGAATAGATTTCCCAAAACACTTGCTGAAGGCTGCAAAAGAGTAGCTTGCTTTTCACTAATATCTTTAGGGCAAAACATATAATATTGATGTATATTTAAGATAGACAGCATAAAAATATCATTAAGTGCCATATCTCTATCCGCATAAAGCCATGTATGCATATGAGGTTATTTATTTGCAGGTAAAAAAATACTTCTAAATTATTAAACCGATCATTACGGATTTTGCAACACGGCTGGTAGGTGTAAGGGATCATAATGTGATATATATTTTGCTCAAGTTAATTTAATGCACAGGTAGTACGAGGTAATGAAAATTACCTGGGAAAATAAAAATACATGAATATTTGTGAAATTTCATGTGTTTTTTAATGAATTTCAAAAGGGTTTCAGGGGGCAAAATATGGGCATAGTTAGCCATTTAAAAATTCAATATTTCTCATTTACATTCAATTTAATCTATAGTGATTATACAGAAATATACTAAAATTCACTAAATGCCAGGCATTTTAATCTTAAGCTTTACATTTCAAATACTTATTGAAATCAATACCATTGATCTTGGTAAATATTTTATTTATAATCTTAGCCATAATATATATATATATATATATATATATATATATGTATATATATATGTATATACTAATATTAATACTACACATTTGCGCATGAACAGCGCTTACCACTGAACTGACAATACAGAATCACCACCTTCGACAAACAAACTCTGCTAAACGACACGTAAGAAAAAAAAAACATATATTGTATTGCTTTTTAAAAGAATCATGATGAGGGCTTTTTTTATAAGCCGAAAATTTGAGACTTTAAATAAATAAATAGTTATATATATATATATATATATATATATATATATATATATATATATATATATATATATAGTAAGTTATAAAGTATAGATGGCCATTAAGCTACATTGAATATTCCGCGTTTCATTCACTCTAGGACTCTTCAGGCTTAGACGCATAAGCCTGAAGAGTCCTAGAGTTGATTGAACTCGGAATATTCAGTGTAGCTTAATCGCCATATATACTTTATAACTTACTAACTAGCTCTACCTACGTATTGAGCACTTTTGAAACTTTCGTATATTAATTTTATGTGAGTAAATGAAGTATATATATATATATATATATATATATATATATATATATATATATATATAAACTGTTGTTTTTTGAGACGGCGAGAAATAAACATTTTTACACCATATAATTTATTTTTTATTATTAATTGTATGCTTTTAATGAATTATTAACTGTAAAAGACTGCAAAATATCATATAAAAGCCGCCCTAACAATAAAGACTCCTATTTCCTAGATAAAAAAAGATGACGAGCTACAAAGATATGAGTACGGACTTTACAACGAGCAAACTTTGTGCTCCAGCATTTATTTTTTAACAAAGCCAGCACCATTTTTAATGCACTTTTATTTGCGATGAACGATGACTTTGCATGGGCGTTTTCACATACAAGGAACGTTGCAAAATTAAAATCTTCTATGTTTTCTTATAATTCAAAAGTTGAAGACTGACGCACCCCCATGTCAGTTGCTTTCTTAATCTTACACCGGTAATATCTGCAACATAGAGATGAAACTTACAGGTTGTGAATGCATTATTACAGTCATTATAACACAATAACTGGCAATTTTCTCTAATCCATTCGTGCAGAATACAAATAGGAGCCATTACATTTGGAACGGCGTTCGTGTATATACAAATCTAAGTAAGGTGCGAGAAGACATGGATCGGTCAAAGTGTGGTTATTTAGTTCTCTCCCACTGCAAAAACTGTGACACAGGGGTCGGAAAGTGGTATTGAAATGGCAGCGCCTTCGAGGAGGAGCACTATGACTTGGAAAAGTTGCCGGGTGGGCGCCGGCATTCCACGGCGAGGGCGCCTCAGGCGATTAGCAATAAACTAAAGCCGTTTCGAAGAGAGAAGGCAAAGCCTGGGTGCGTTGATCTCCTAGAACTGTACCGAACTAAAACTCCCACCGCAAAATCAACAGAGACCAGATAATTACAGGAATGGTCTAGTGTGAATGAACAGAGAAGATGTTCGTGTTGTTAAAATTTTTTGCTGGAGAAATAGTTTTCATCGCTTATGTAAATCTTTCAAGTGCGCGGATGACGAAAGTTAATGGCCTAATTAGAAGAATGGCGATTGGCAAATGACTTCATTGTCAGTTTGTTGCTAGGCGCGCACCTCAAGGATAAGTACGCGTGTGGATGTGTGAGGAAGAGAAAGGTTAGCAGAGAAGTAGAAGACTTAAGAAAGATAGGTATAAAATAAGGGGAAGGGAGGGGCTGAGTGTGTCTGGTGGCTCGTAAAGAGATCTGCTTCGCTGAACACTTATCTTTGTAAGTAAACACTTGTCTGAAAGGAGATTTAAATAAAGGAGATCAAGTCCTGAAGCTGAGGTAGAGAGAGAGAGAGAGAGAGAGAGAGAGAGAGAGAGAGAGAGAGAGAGAGGGAGGAGCTCCGTATAATTACATATAATAAAACGTCATTATCTCACGTATATCAAAGCTTATTAAGTCACTCCCTCAACTCTCTTCATCTTTCAAATAACTTCTTTTCTTATATCCATGTATATATGTCTTTATTTGACTTTATATAGAAGTTTTTTTTTTTTAGATGCGATGAACTTTAAAGTAAAATAAATCACAGAAAATACTTTTATTATACAAATAAGTGGTTTATTTATAAATTTTTTTTAATTGGGAGTCACCACTTATCAAGACCCGAAGACCACTCGAGGATAAGGTTAAATGAATGTAAGCTGGTAGTATAGTAATCATTAAAGTTCTAAGTTGGATAGAATTTGATTATTTACGAGAACTTGTTTACGTTGGATTTGAAGGCGTACATGTTTCATTCAAGCGGGAAGTGGAACAGTGTTTCATGGGTGTGCTGTTTTGGGAAAGAAGCTTTGTTTACGGATTCTTTATTTAGATTTATGCACAGATAGAGAGTGTGGGAAACTCGTGTACAGTGTTTTTGCGAAAGTTTAGCAAGGGAGGACCATAAATTGGGGTTAACTCGAGTATTTTCTATTAAAATATCAATAAAGTAAAGGCAGGCTTACAACGTTTTTTTTTTTCAAAGATTACATTTAGGTCATTTTGTAATTTAAATACAATTCCAGACATTTGCCTCCCATGAGTCGCGCGAATATGGTGTGAAGTAGACCTCCGATTTTTACAAATTATACGCACTAAATTATTCAGTATATCGGTGATAACGCATCAAATATTGTCTTGAATTGGTATCTGGTTTATCAGCATAAACATGGGACTTTACATATCTCGAACGAAACTAATCTAGTGGGGTTAAATTGGACGAAGGAGGTGATCCGTTGACAGATCCATTTCGTGAAATAATGTTTTCATGAAATGTAAATCGATAAATTTTAGTATTTTCCAAATGCTGCACGGGTGTCAATATCTTCATGATTAATTTCCAAACCTGAACTAAAAATAGCAGTTTCCAAATCTGCAATCAAAGAAAATAGAGTTGTCTATTTCAAGTTTGTCACCTCTAAAACCAGCATTTATATAAAGGCTAAACATTACGAGTTTAAATAAAATTTTGTTGTATTACTATAACAATGTTTACATGTTTTGTTAAAGATATCAACAGTTGAAAATTTATGTTTCTGATTTTGTTTTAAATTGAAATAGCTAATCCGAATTATCTATATATTAATACGATAGCGTGCGTGTTCTTTTGTGTGTCACGCTTACATTCATGTAGTTTCATTGTTATGTTCTATTTCTTGTCATAAATAATTTTATCAAGAATTCTTCAACGTTTGAATTTCGACTATAGCTGATGGCTCTTAAATCATCTATTTTTTTTTAAATAAATAATTTTATCAAGAGTTCTTCATAAGTTTTGGTTTCGGTTTCGATTATTGCTGAAGGATTTTTTTCAGCCACTCTGATGAGTCGTGGACGACGAAACACGTGTCAGTGGATAATTATATTTTAAAAATAATATATATGCCGCTCCCCGTCAATGGTCAATGGGAAAATTATTCCCAACAAGCATTTAGGTAAAAATGCACTTTCGTATAAATACTTGAATTCATTCAAGAAAGTATCACTAACAAAAACAAATAAAAACATATATATATATATATATATATATATATATATATATATATATATATATATATATATATATAAAAGAGCAAATAGTTAATAAAACATGTTAAAAAGACTTTGAAAAAGAGTTAAAACATATTTAATCTAAAAAGGAAATACTTCATAAGTGGATAGTCCTTTATCCGCGGAGTTTCGAAGAAATGCTTTCTTTCTAATCAGAGGGTAGGAATTAGTAAAATGCGGGATCGGATTTTGCATACAAAAGTATTTGATGAAACTGCAAGTCTTACTTGATAACAAAAAGTGAAGCAGAGGGAATATGGTGAAGAAAAAGGTGATCTCACGCGAATGGATAGCCTGGTAAAAGGAAAATTATCCAATGACGGTAAAGTCCAAAAATATAAATCCAAGAAAGTTAATTGAATTTCCATTCGCACAAGTAAAATCCGAGGAAATCACGTAATTGGAAGATGGTCCAAAATAATCCAAAATGCCGCAATCCATGGAATAATTCACAAATATGTACAAAGAAAAGGGGGGAAAATTCCAATAATATTAATAAAAGAAAAATAAGATATGCGTTTGACACGGCCGCTGATACAGATATATATATATATATATATATATATATATATATATATATATATATATATATATATATATATATATATATATAAGGG
Source organism: Euprymna scolopes (assembly GCF_053919585.1). Classification (NCBI taxonomy): domain Eukaryota; kingdom Metazoa; phylum Mollusca; class Cephalopoda; order Sepiida; family Sepiolidae; genus Euprymna; species Euprymna scolopes. Next base: position 17,083,154 of record NC_136489.1, on the reverse strand, counting down.
GGTAGTCACTAACAATGTGTATATTTTAACATATTTTATTATTTCGTGTCGTGGTTTTTCATTGAGAATTATGTTTAGATCATTGTAATAATGTTTTTAAATCATTGAAATCGTTTTTAACGCGTTTCAGACGTTCTGTGAAGCGTCCTCTTCAGAAATTATTTTCAAAATGTGTTGGAGATGTAAAAATAGTATTTTCGTAGTTCATTTGAAGTGTTTCCAAGAGGTGGAAACGTGTAAGTGTCTACTATTCATTGGAATGTTCAATTTTTATTACTCTTTTATTGGGCTGTGGTCACTCCTGTGTTGTGTTTCTCTGTCTCACTCTCTCTTTCTGCTTGTGTTTTTCTTTTCCTTTAGGGTAGGATGTGTGTGTGTGTTTTCTTTTATTGGTTTGAAAATGTATGTACTGGTTTATAGTATTATGAAGTTATTAGCTTCCCTAGCAAGGTGACTGTGATCCAAGCTCGTTACTAATGTGTATGTGTGAGGAGGGTGGGGGGGGGGAGAACCAGCTCTTCTAAAATAAGGATAGGGGTGCTTTCATTCTATTTTGATATTTATTTTTTGGATTCTTAGATCTTAGTATTGTGATTTTTCGTTTCAGTCTTAGACTGTTCGGGTATACTTTATATTATGTTTGTTTAGATAGAGGGGTGTATTTAAAATATGTATAAGGGATTTTTTAATGTTTCTATTTATTTGTCTCCCCATGTGGGTATAGCCAGACCCAGGATCGGTTCCTAGTGTGGGGAAGATCTCGTTCCCTAGAGAGGAGGGGACAATGGGAGGGGTATAGGTATGGGAGGGGGATGATAGAAGGGATGATAGTTGTCTCAGCCATGAGAGATTTCTCCTCCACTGACTGAGAGGGGGCGTGGTGTTGGAACAGATATTATACTATGGTTCTAGGTGTTTCCTAGTGTTGTTGGTTTCGAGGTTAAGTAGGGTTGGTATTGTTCAGTGTGTTGTATTAGAGATAGGGGTGTTATGTCTGTGTGTGGGTGTATGCGCGCGCGCGTGTGTGTTTTAATGTGTCGGTTCTGATTTATGTGTGGGTGTATATATATATATATATATATGGATGTGCATGCGAGTGTGCGTTGCATTTCATGTTTTGTGTGTTGATATTAGGCTCTGTTTAGTTCAGGAGTGAATCTTGTGATGAATTTTTTTTTCCTGTGTAAGTAAATAAAATAATTGTCTGTTTGGAAGATTGACATTATTTTGAAGCTGTTCCCATTGCATGTGTGTACGTGTTTTGAAACATAGAGATGTCTGCTATCTGCAATTTTAATGTTGCTCTTATGTAAGGCCACTCTATTGCTGAAATTTTTGCTGGCGCCTATGTAGGATTTGTTGCATGTTGTGCATCTTAGTGCATATATTACATTTCTGGAGGTGCAATTTAGATCCTTTTTTATTTTGAATGTTTGTGTTTGGTTTTGAATGTGTATGTGTTACCATCTATTATTATGTCACATACTCCACATCGCGGTTTGTTGCATTTTGTAACCCCTTTTGTAGTGTGTGGAACGAGTTTTGAGGAAGCTATGATGTGTTTTAAGTTTTTGGTTGGCGTTTGCTTGTTATTATTTTTATTGTTTTAAGTATGTTGTTTAGTTTGTCGTTCTGATTGAGGAGGATAAGGTTTTTTGTTATCTGTGTGAATAGTTCTGGGTTGTTTGTGTTGTGTGTAGAGACGTATGCTAAAATTTGTTCTTTGTTGTGTTCTTTTGGGATTCTTAGTTGGTCTATTGGAATTTTTTCAGCCAGTTCAATACCTATCTGTATTAGTGGTAGTGGATATCCTCTTTTCCGCAGTGTTATAACAATCACATGTAAAAATCGATAGAACATTAACTCTATAATAATATATACGAAATCTGCATGAATTAAAACATCATATTTAAGCGTCCTTTACGACCGGGCTTCACCGGGCGTTCGTGCTAGCTTAGATAAATACTTTTACACTTTTAACAAAACAGCTACAACAATATCAGAGCGTATCCATGTACACTGGACATCTACAGAATGCCAAAATCTATATATTACATATGAATGAGTCTACTGTGGAATTTCCACAGACCCTGCTAGTTTGTATTATTCAGACAACTGTTTTCATATTGAGTGTTATTTTAAACGTTTCGATCAATGTAACCGCCGACTATCGTCAGATGTATCGCGTCAAACTCGTGAATCTTTTTATCGAACTACCCACACATGGCCGAAAAAATTAGGCCAGGTTACTCTCGCAGATTAAATCGAGGCTTGCGTTCTGAAAATCCGTGCACATTTTCGAGTTCGAAAGAAGATTTAAGGATTCGAAAAGATACACATAAAAGAGGTCGTTGGATACACGTGAAAGAGGTCGGAAGTTTGATAAACCTAAACTTTGTGCAAATAACACGTGAAATATGAACAGTAGTTCAAAGAATCCAAATCGTACGAATGTTGCAAATTTGCTTTTTTTTTAAATTTTTTTATTTTTATGTTTTATTTTTGTTATTTTTATCTTTTAATTCTTTTATTTTTTATTTTTATGTTTTATTTTGTTATTTTTTATTTTTTATTTTTTCACAAATTTTATCACAGAAGGAAAAATTTGTGACAGTATATTTTCTTCGTGTGAAAAACGAAAAGAATATACAAGCAAGCAAATTTTATCGAATGGACAATCCGTTCAACAAGTAAAGGGATATAACATACATTTAAATAATTAGTATTTTAGGTAGAAATATGTGAATATATATAAAAGAGTGAGATACCTAACAGCTGTTTTTTATTTTTTAAATTGATTTATATTTCGTATTTTTATTTTTTTAGTTATTTAGTTCATTGTAATATTTTGTAAATCATTGAAACAATTTTTTTTTACGCATGTTGGACGTTCTGTGAAGCTTAATCTTCAGAGACTCTTCAAAATGTCAAATATTTAAAATATATTTAAAATATATTTACAATATATTTAAAGAAATGTTTTAAAAAATATTTAAAATATATTTAAAAAATATTTAAAATGCATAAAAGCGTTTTCACAATCCAGTATAGTGACATGTTTCCAAGAGGTGGAAATATTAGAAATGATTCTAAAGATCTTCATATTGGAAATGGACTGCGAAAATGCTGGAATAGATTTAAAATATATTTTCAATATTTTACATTTTGAATAATTTCGGTATTTGACATTTTGAATAATTTCTGAAGAGGATGCTTAACAGAACGTTCGAAACGCGTTGAAAAGGAGTTCTATGATAAAAATTACAATAATCCAAATAATTAAAAAATTAAAAATAAAAATACGAAATAATAAAATATATATATCTTTCTCTTGATGGAGTCTTTATATATATATATATATATATATATATATATATATAAATATATATATATCTTTCTCTTGTTGGAGTCTTTATATATATATATATGTGTGTGTATGTGTTTATATATATATATATATATTTATATTTATATATCTGTGCGTATAATTATATCAAGTATCCATGTTTTATGTTGTAAAAAGATATACAACTTCATATAAACATTCTCAGTATTTACTAAAATAATGCTCAATACATGAGTAGAGTTATGTAGTAAGTTATTAAAATGTATGGCAATTAAGCTACTTATAATATTCTGCATTTCTTTCTGTATAAAATCCTCAGTATTTTAGTTTGATTATTACATGCAGTGATGAAACTGCAGGAAATTATGTGTAGCTTAATTTCCATATGTTTTTTCGAGTTTTATGTACGACTAAAAATCATATCAAACAATTATTGCCGCGCTTAATTAAAGCAATTTCAACGCAGGCAATCGACTGGGTTCATCAGCGTAAAATATATTTTAAAAAATCTTGTAATAAACATAAAACAAATTTACTCAGAAGTTTCTAGAGCTTTTTTGGCAAATAACTTTTTAAGTCAATACCTAAAAAGATATTTACTAAAGAAAACTCCCGAGTTTTTAAAATAGTCTGTCTCACACGGGAGATCTACAAGGTTCGTCAGCGCAAAAAAAATGTTATTAAAATAAACAATAAAATTACTTATTCGCGATTATTTTTTATTAACTTCTTTAAGACTGAGACGTTTTTACTTTCAACTCAGAGGGCCACTTTAAAAACAAGTTTTATCTCTGTAAAAAGAAACAAGTTTATTTCTTTATTACTGAAATGAACAACAAAACGAATTTAGTCAAAGGCGAGAGTTTTTTTTTATGGCAAATTAAATTTTACAAGTGATCTTTTTCTTTAAATTTTGAATTTTGTTACACAATATCAATGTAACACAATCACAATGTAACAAAATAACAATATAACATAATAACAATGTAACATAATTACAATGTAACACAATAACAATGGAACACAATAATAATGTAACCCAAAAACAATATAAAACAATAACAATGTAACGCAATAACAATGTAACACAATAACAATGTAACACAATAACAATGTAACACAATAACAGTGTAACACAAAAACAATATAACACAATAACAATATAACACAATAACAATGTAACGCAATAACAATATTACACAATAACAATGTAACACTAAAGAATTCTTGTAAAAAGTAGAAGTGGTGGTTATAATTATTATCTTATTTATTTTTATTTTTTTTAATTAAACTTTAAAATGTCGAAGTGGCGTTTACTAATTAAACTCTTAACGACTGAGAATTACATTTTCAATACCATGTGCCAAATAGAAGCCGTTTAGAATTTAATTAGATGTACATAAAATCGTCTTTGATTTTTAATCGTGCATAATTAGTAAAATTAAAGCACGACTAATCTAAAAAATAAACTTGTTTGTTCTTTTTTACAAATATTTTTAACGAATTAAAAACAAAATAAATTGCACAGTCTGTTTCAGTTTTTGATGAGTTCCTTGGGTAAATAAATACTCATATATTTATTTACTTTCTGCCTTAAGAGAGAATATTTTAAAAAATAGTATAGTTTTGTAAATTTTTTAATATAAATTAAAAAATATATTTGCCAATAAATAACCTCTTGAGAGAAACGTGTGTGTAAATTCATTTTATTGTTTATTTTAATATTACTACAACTTATTTTTACAATATTTTGTGCTCATAAACGCAGTAGTTCGTTCGGGTCGAAGTTGCTTTAATAGCAAATCATAAATTTGGACGTAGGTTTTTAGTAAAACCCATTTGTTTCTAACTTATTATCTTGGATATTGTGGATCTTGAGGAAATAAATCATGAATCGCAATTCGTCCGATGTTATTGAGATCTGACACATTTTGATAACAGATGACTGTGTTAGAGATAGAAATTTAAAACAGTAAAATATTTAAAATAGTAAAATATTTATATAATAAATCATTCGGAATTTAGTATCAAAAATAATAGTTCACTAAAACAATAAGTTTGACCAGATTGTGTGAAGTAGAAGGACTTACAAATAAATAAGGGTATATTTACGAAATAAAGACCAGAATGTGAGTTCTCATTTAAAAAACAGACGGGAGTTAGTCAAGACTGATTAGAGATTGACTTGGAATAGAGTTTGTCTCTGCGATTCGTGGAAGCATCTACTAGTCCAACTAGAGAAGACGTAGAAAAAAGGAACGTGACAAAATCTAAGACAAGGTGGAACCAAAGATATGTTAATTATAACTTGGCGTTTCCTTCGGAGAAAAACGTATCTCAATAATAGAACGTACTTAAAAGACGACCGGCAGGAAGAAAAGATCTATTCCAGAAAGTATGTTTCTACTTTGTCCAGTGCCAAATATGTTATTCATCGTTGTTGAAAGTCCTGTCTCTCGTACGTTTATAATCATGTTTTGCTAACTATCCAATTGAATTAGACACACGCATTTACAAAATAGACACAATACGATATGGCTCAGTAACACCCAAACATGGATATACACATACACGTATATAACATATATGCTTGAGATCATACATCAGGAGTCACGTTTACATAGACCGACGCTATACAACCTGACATGTATGTATGCACAAAAAACGAGACAAACAGTTATACAACATAGGCGTTATATATACACATCTTATATATATATACACATGTTATATATATACACACGCTATTTTTTATTTATTTATTTTTTTTTTACATTATCACCCCAAACAAGGCAAATTGCCACTTTGGTGTAGGGGGCTACTATCAGGGGCAACAACTACTGGGATACTATGTAGGGATTTGGGCAGAAGATGTCGGTTCACGTTACACTTGAACTTCTGCACGTCAGTATTGTTGGGGAAGCAGGGGCCTGGAATGGAATTCCAGAGTCTAGCGGTTCTGGGGAAGAAACTATTGGAGTAAAAAGATCTTTTACATCTAGGGATCTCTACAGTGTGGGGGTGGGATTTAGCAGCCTGTCGGGTTTGTCGAGGTGCTCACGTCGTGGGGGCACAAGTGATTGCAGTTTGTCAGAGCATTAACCACTAAAATACTTGTAGAAAAGGCAGAGGGATGCAACATTTCGTCGATGGGACAGAGGCTGAAGCTTAGATGCCAGTTCAGGGCCTATCAGGTTTGCGACTCTCTTTTGAACCTTGTCAAGGAGCGAGAGACTAGTAGCAGATGCACCAGCCCAGATGTGACAGCAATACTCCATACATGGGCGAATGGTGGCCTTATAGAGGTACAGGATACTTTCGGGTGTTAGTAGTTGTCTAGCACGGTAGAGAGAGCCCACCTTTCTTGCAGCGGCCCTGCCAATGCCTTCAATGTAATTGTTCCAACTCATGTTTCCTGTGAACGTTAGGCCAATCAGTTTGAAAGATGTACTCTCAGATAAAGAGTCGTTGGCCATTGCTATAGGTGGTAGAGAGGGTTTCTTGTAATTATTGAATGAAACTAGTTTAGTCTTCGCAGCATTGAACGCGACCAACCATTTTTGTCCACATTCCACCACAGATTGGAGGTCTTCCTCTAGTGTTTCTGCCATTTCTTTAGAAATGTGTTCATTCGTCTTCCTGTCGTGCCTGCAATAGAGTGTAGTGTCATCAGCATATATACCCATCTCAGAGGCAATTTTGTCGTGGAAGTCATTTATGAATATCAGGAACAATAGAGGTCCAAGAATAGAACCCTGGAGCACCCCCACATTTATATCATATTGTTTAGATGTACGACCGTCGAGGACAACCTGGATTTTTCTCTTATCTAAGAAGGATTTAATTATGTTAAGTATTCTACCAGTGATACCATATAATCTAATTTTCCTGAGGAGACCCTCATGCCATACCCTGTCAAAAGACTTAGATATATCTAGAGCTACCGCTCTGGCCTCCCCTGCTTTGTCCAGTGAATGGTATATACGTTCAGAGATTACAGTTAGGATGTCTGCTGTGGAACTGGCTTGTCTAAATCCATATTGTTTGTCAGTCAGAAGTTTAGCATCTGTAAGGTGATGGACTAGAGCATGGTTAATTAAGGTCTCAAATATTTTGGCAAAAAGTGAAAGGAGGCTAATGGGGCGATAATTTGATGGGTCAGTCCTTTCGCCAGAATTCTTGAATACTGGTACAACAGAAGCAGTTTTCTAACAGCCCGGAAAGCAAGCGTCATTAAGGCATTTGTTGTAGAGTTTGGAGAGAACTGGAGCTACTTCGGCTGAGCACTTTTTTAATAGCACAGCTGGGATTAGATCGGGTCCACATGCATTTGAAGTGTCAAGGTTTTTTATGATAGCATGCACCTGAGCAGGGGTGATTTTCAGATCGTCTAGCGTGGCGTCTGTCCGCATAGGAAATTGAGGTAGGGGGTGGTTGGTAGGGTCCAGTGTGGAGTTTAAGGCAAACCGACTGGCAAGCATGTTAGCCTTGTCGGTTGCTGAGGAGACAACCTCGTGATTGCTGGTTAGTGGAGGAATTGTTGATTGCCCATTATTTACTACACTGTTGTAGAGTTCCTCGTTTTTGTGCTTCGATGCGCTTTTTAGTGGTTTCCGTAAATTCTCTCTTAGCTGTCGCTATTTCTTTCTTAACGTTATTTCTAGCTTTTATATACTTCAGTCTGTTTGAACTGGACTTATGTCGGTTAAACCTACGGTATGCATGCTGCTTTTGAGCAATGGCAGTTGCGCAAGTCGACGTAAACCATTGGGGAGAGTGGGGCTTTCTATAAAATTTCCGCATGGGAACATGCGCTTCGATTGCAGTTTTGAACCATTGACTGGTCTCGTTTGCACATTGTTCAGCAGGGAGAGAAAAATATTTCTCCATGGGGCATCTCTGATTAGATCTCTGATGGCTTCCCAGTCAGCCTTTTTATAATATCTCGTTGTTTTGAGCAGTGGCTCTTCAGTTTGGCTCTAGAGTTTAGGGCGATTTCAACCATTATCACTGCATGATCAGCGTTCCCGAGTGGGCTGTGGGACTTCGTTATGCAGTCATCGGGGACTATGGTCAAAAACAGATCTAGAAGTGATGCGTGTTGTTCTTCTTGGTCAGGGGAACGGGTTGGAAACGTAACAATTTGTGATAGGGAGTGAGATATAGTGAAGCTATGAGTTGTGCTGCCCGCTGCATCTGTGTAAGTAGAGAATCCAAGCTAGTTTTTGTGGTGGACATTAAAGTCACCAAATACATGTATTTGTGCGCTAGTGTCGAAGGACAGTGCCGTGTCTATGCTGTCAGAGACTTTGTTTATTATGGTGCAGTCCTGAGTCGAGGGAGAGCGGTAGAGAAAATAATAGTAGCTAATATTGTGTTGCATGTTTAGTCTAAAGCACATAAAGGCTTGATCATCTGTTTCTAGGTTTTTTTTCTCTAGTCAGGGGGAGGGTATTACGAATGTAAACTCCAAGTCCGTGCATGTGTCTGTCAGAGTCCTTACGGCAGAGTGGGAGATAGCCAGACATGTTAAAGTGGTTAGAGGGGATGGAGGAGTGTAGGTTAGTCTCACTTAGTGCTAAGATATCCGGGGTATTTGTTAAGAGAAATGCTATGTTATGGATACACACGGCGATATAACATTATTATTTGTTACCGAAGATTTGGAGCTCCCCACATTGGTCGTAACGAATCCTGCGAAATAAAATACCATACGCACACACGAGGTCGATGGAACTAAGAAGCAATAGAGGAGAAAAAAAGAAAGTAAAAAGGGTAAACACACACGCAAGGGCTCAGGAAATAAACTTGATTGCATTAAGAAAATATAGGTTGCATTGTGAACGGTGATTGTGTAATTAAAAAAATAAGCGATATGCCGCAAATAGTTTTTGAATCATAGAAAAAAATATTAATAGATACATTGTTGCAATCATATGGAGAGGGGGATTATTGTTTTGAAATGAGCAGTGTTGGGCATGCACAATAGCTTGTTCTAACGTTACACACGAGCGTTAACGTGTGACACCCAGAACCCAAAACGTTGTAGACACAGTTGTAAAGGAGACAAAGGATAGGAAATAACTTCAACTCCTATTTTAGGTTTGAAGAAAAGGCCTTTACCTCTCATACTGCCGCCACGCGTGACTTCTCGTTACACCTGTTACATCAAATATGTCGCAACGGGCTCGTCTTCTGTAACCTGATCTTCTTTTTTTTTTCTTTTTCCTTACTGTGATGTCACTTCGCACACGGTTTGGCATTTGCATATAGCCGCCATACGCGCGTTTTCGCTCTGTTACATTGTTAGTTTACAGTCGGGAAATGTTGTTAAGAGATAAATCGAAATTGTTTTTTAAAATGAAATGTAGTTTTCTTTGGAGATTTTGCATAATTGAATATTCTTGCTTTTGAAACAATGGTCATACTTCGAGTAGAAATTTTGTTTTCTCAGTATTGAAACTGAAATTTTGGGGACCTTATGTTCAATTAAATGTTTTATTTATGTGCTAATCTATATATTAAGCTTTTTCTGAATACCCAACATGTAAAATTCACGCCTCTAAAGAAAATAATACTACAGATTTATTTTAAAACTTTTATTTAAAAAATCTATTCAGGTAATTTGTTTATGTAGTAGTGCTGTCATATATCCAATGTAGCCGCCTTTAGCCTCAATCACTGCCTCGATACGGGCCCGGAACAAGGAGGATGCTTTTTACACAACCGCTGGCGGGAGTTCGGTGAATATTTGGCCTTGGTGTTATTAGAGGTCATGTTGGTGATGTTCTCGATGTATGCCCATACAAAGTAATCCAACGGGTTCAGGTCGGGGGAAAAGTGGAGGCAGTGAGAGAAGGCTACAAAGTTGTATCACTGATTCTGAAGCTAAGTACGGGGCTCTTTGGACATGTGAGTAGGCGAAGAGTCCTGCTATCACACCAAGGATTTGTCAGGGGCCACCTGATTGCATCAGGAGATCACACTTTTCAACACATCCAGGTACACTTTTATGTTGACTTTAACGTCAACTTCTAAGATGTGAGGTGGCATGATGTGGCTTTCATTTGAAACTCAAGTGTTGAAAAGTCCGGATTTGTATTTTGAAATGGTCCTGTTGTCATAACTTGGACCGGTGGACAGAATAAATTATACAGCGGCGTATATCCGATCTCGCTCCTTGAACATTGTTACTTTCAAACATTCTACTATCAAACATTGGGATTTGTTCACAACTGGCAAACTAGCAGATGGTCTGCAACAGAAAAAAAAAAGAAATTTTTATCAAACGGAAATAGCATCATGTTGTGTTCTCTAAGACGAAACTCTTATCGTTTCACACGGTAGAATGTATTGTATAATCTTTTGTTTTTTCTTGTAGTTTGCAACGCGCGTGATTAAGAAAACAAACAGTAAATTGAATTTGTAAAACTGATAGCCAGTTTAAAAGGTTAGAAGTTAAGAGAGGTATAAAAAGAGAATGTACACGTAGGTGGTCAACTATTTTCTTATTTCGATGCGATTCGCGAGACCTTAAGTAGTCTATTTTCAGACGGTTACATAGACAGATGTTATACATCTGACACGTACACATGCACGCATATATGTTTAGCAATTAGACAATACAGTCAGCTATGTAGACATGATGTTTCCGTATTTAAAAAAAAATCAAATGTAATTCTTAATAAGCGCGATTTTCTTGATTACTCAGACTATATAAACTGAATTATCAAGATATGACCAGTACTGGAAAAGGAGGAGAAAAGTTCTCCCACCCATATATCTTTTCATCTTAAATGCCATGCACAAATCGCTGGAACCACGTCGGAAAGGCTCGTTTCTTGCTGAAAGCATAACAAACAACACTGTTAATTTTTCAATTTTTATAGGTTTAAAACAACTATTAATTGATGTAAACATTTATTAAATTTCAATTATTTTGCCCACTTTTTTTTTTTAATTTTCTTCCTTTGAAGATTGTAATGCTGGGTATGGGGCAGTCAAACCAGCTACCAACATTGACCCGCTTTTTTTTTTAAAACCAACCGAGAACTCCTTTTTGGTATCCCCGCTGTTCCCTTAAGTGCATTTTTCAGGATCTCTTTTGCACTTGGTTCACCAGGAATATTAGTTCGGTAGGACTTCAGGTTCTTCTTCATAAGCCCTGTGGCACCTATGATAACTGGTATGATTGATATCTCCTTAAGATTCCAGTTTCTTTTCATACCATACATGAGACCTTGGTATTTGGTCTGTTTCCCTCTGTCAGCATTGTTCAGACAGCTATCATTAAGAACACTCACTTCAATCAAGGTTGCCGATCTCTCTGACTTATTCCATATAACTATGTCAGGTTTCACAGCAGCATTTTCAAGGTAGGTGGCTGTATGTGTGTGTGTTTCTGTAAATAAAAGCCATAATTAATATCAATATCCAATGGAATACACACACACACACACATACACACATATATATATATATATACGTATATATATATATATATATATATATATATATATAGTTAGTTAGTTAGTTTTTTTTTGTTTTTTTTAAAAAGAAATCCAGCAGAGTGCTCAATTATAAGTTAAATCCGAAAATAAGAGCGTATTTATATTTTGTTTACAGAAAAGTTTTAGATGAGATAAGTTATTTGTACCGTCGGTTTCAAACCCGATAATTAGGACAGTTTTCGACACCCATATCAAGCTCTCTTCAGCTAATACTCATCTATATTATAACTGGAAGTGGAAATATATATATATATATATATATATATATATATATATATATATATATACATCACGAGTTCACGTTTAACTTTCGTTGTATTTATCGGATGGTGATGATTTTATTTACTTTAAAATTAAATAATATAATAATTTAGAATCTAATTTCAATTAAAAGAGGTTATGTTAAGCGCCTTTAATATTAAAAGCAAAATTAATGTAAAATAAATTTAAAAATAAAAACAAATTAAATTTATAATAGATTTAAAATAATTTAAAATATTTTTTTAATTTTTAACTTTTTAAATTTATTTTAAATTAATTTTGGTTGTAATATTAAAGGAACTTAATATAATAATTATTAATTGAAATTAATTTAATATTATTTTATATAATTTAATTTTAAAGATACTAACATCATCACCATCCGATAAATAAAAGAGAGTTAAACGTGAATTCGTGATGTATGAACGTGAACTCGTGATATATGTATATATATATATATATATATATATATATATATATATATATATATATATATATATATATATATATATATGTGTGTAAGGAATGAAAAAATATACCAGCGGTGGTTGACGTTATGTTTAAAGAAAAAATAGAAAAAACCGAATGAAATTATTAAAAAATCAACGTTTCGTCCTTGTTTGTCACGCACACATATTCGTCCTTTCCCGACATGGGTTGGATTTTAAAAAACTGTCTTTTTTCGCACGATCTATGACTTTTTCTTTTATCACATTTTTATTTCAATTATCCTGAAGATGTCCTCGGAAACAAGGACGAAACGTTGATTTTTTAATAATTTCATTCGGTTTTTTCTATTTTTTCTTTAAACATATATATATATATATATATATATATATATATATATATATGATGAAAATAATGGAAATAGTATTCCGACAAAATAGAGAAAATAAAAAGGAACAAACCGTATTATGTGTTCATCAACGTTTCGTCTTTATTTCCAGAGGAAGTATCGAAATAAAGACGAAACGTTGATGAACACATAATTCGGTTTGTTCCTTTTTATTTTATATATATATATATATATATATATATAGTTATATATATATATATATATACGGTTATAAAATAGATTGATATTGGCTGAAGAGAGCTTGATATTAGTATCTAAAACGGTCCTATTTTCGGGTTTGAAACCGACGGTATAAATGACTTGTCACATCTAAAAACTTTCTGTAAACAATATATATATATATATATATATATATATATATATATATATATATATATATACTAGCAGAAGTACCCGTCGTTGACTGGATTCAAAAACAGCCTACAGAAAATGGACTGTGATTGATGAAAGTATGATAGGTTATGAAAAGGATGGGGTTGTAAACAGATAGGGTTTGATACTCAAAAATCTTACCCTAAGCAAAATATGATGAAAGTAAAGATAATTTTTGCGAAAATATATTTTTATATCAACTTTGTTTCCATTTGTAGCCAAGAGTGACGAACAAAATAATGTTTCCTTACAAAGAGAAAATGTTATATATATAATAATATAAATATACAAGAAAAAAAGGTTACCATACTCAATAAAAGTAATTTTATGGTAGAAAAGTTAATTGGTTTGTATTTTTAAGTAGTTTGCGTAATAATATAGACCAAATAGCGAAGAATAAAGAAACGAAAACAGTTTGGAAAAATAATGAAGCTTTAATTACTTTAGTAAAATAATCCGAAACAGCAAAATTAAAAAAGTAAGCACGTAATTACTTTAGTTTTTTAAAGCAAAAAATCGATATAAATATGAATAAGAAGAAAATGGCACCCTTTTCAAGCAGAACAGCTTCGTTTCAGTTTAACAGTATTGAATGGTGTAGCATTGTGCCGTCGGATTCAGGGTTGTACTATTGTAATGTAAAGAAGACACAGAAACAGTTGTAATCAACTGAATTCCTTCTAGTACACTGACAAAAGAAGCTTAAAGAGATATATAAATAAAAAAAAAGGTTATACAAATGTTTTTAAAAAGACATGTAATCACGTGAGCAGGATTTTGTCCTTCTTTTGACACGATAACAAGTAATGTTCTTATTTTATATTATTTATCTATTTATCTATTTTCGAAATAGTGTCACGTGCAAGTAGAGAAGAAAAAACAGAGTTATGCAAAATTTGTGTCGAGAATTGTCTAAAGTTCCGACTTTTTTGCCTTTCACTTTAATAAGAACGTGAATTTCTGAGTTGAATTTATTCGACACAATATGATTCAACTCAAAAAAATAAATAAAAGCTAACGAGAATTAAGATTAAAGTTAAGGTGTTATTGTAGACACTCACCTCGTTTAAAAAACCTTGTTAAACTTTGTGACATATTTACATTTTATGGAGGTCAGGCGCGAACGAACACCCCATAATTTTATTATACCATATTTCTTCAAACTGAAACATAATTATCAAAGTATACTTACGCAGATAGATATGAAAAGTCTTTGTTAATGTTTGTGTCATATTTCCATGGAGTACAGGCTCGAACGCCGACTCCACAATTTTAATATACCATCCCTCTTTAAGTTGAAACATGCTTATCAAAGTATTCTTATGTACATGTATATCAAAAGCCCTTGTAAACGTTTTTTTTTCATTTTTTTATTTCCATAATCTGGGGGCCAAGCACGAACGCAGACCCCACAATTTTTATGAACCACCGTTCTGCCAGATCAAACATACCCATTCCTGTGTCTCGATACATCTTCTATCATTATATGTAGTCAGTTTTTTTAAAATAGTCAACCATATAGTAGCCTATTCGTGACCACACACACGTTAAGTTTTATATATATATATATATATATATATATATATATATATATAAAGTAAAGAAAATATGCATATGTGTAGAAGGACAACTTATTTTGGCAGCAAGGTGATTAATACAGAAGCATCCTAGAGTCAGCGTATATTATATCATATAATTAGGACAGGGGAGAACAATTTACGTACATGTCTCGGATATGGAAAATTCCAAAATGACACAAGCTGCCGGCAATTGGGCGATGGTAATAGTCATCCAATCATCGTTCAAAACAACAAGAAACCACTCCAGACACGGTATGAAGCCGCTTGACGTAAGGAGAAAAATACCATTTGAAGGACACAAAATATCCCAAAATAAATTGTATATTGGAAGATTTCGACGAAAAAAAATGGCAATCGTTCCTCATGTGTCAGACATCACTTATGGAACGTGAGGATTAAGGGAAAAATAGGGAAATTGTTAACTAACCGTGGTTCTTTATCATAACCACAAATGTATTGTTATTCGGTATTTACTACTGATGATGATGATGATGATGATGATGATGATGATTATGATTGAGCCTGCTTATTATACTGATGAATTACAAATTAAATGACATGTATAATAACATCGCGTATGAAAAAAAAAACAGTAAGTTAAGATTTGAATACGCTATGTACTTTTTCACAAAGTGCATCAAATTATAATTATAGATAAGATAAACACGCGGAAATTATTTAATAGGAATATAATGACGGTAATTAAAGAATGCGCGAAGAAAACACAAATAGATGAAAATCATTTTGAATGCAAGTTATTAACGTTTAATTCATGCCATTGTATATTTCAAATGTGAGATTTGAATCTAATTTCCCCCTTTTGTTATGAATAAATATGGCTGCTAAGTGCTCATAATTGGTTTCTTGCTCTAGTTTTAGATTCATGAGACAATGGATGCCCCATGTCTCTGTGTCAGTGCGTGAGACCCACAATGAAGCAAAGTTTGCACAATCTCTATCCTCCATCGGATCCAGTTTGAAGAAGTCAAGGAAGACTTCAAACCACACTGAGCTGGTGTGTGTGTGTGTGTGTGTGTGTGTGTGTGTGTTTGTGTAAAAATGTTAACCTATGATCTCTTTAAATATTCAATAACTGAAATTAACAGGAAATAATAATCATACACTAGGAATGTTTATAACGAGTAAAATCTTTGTTTAGATGAATGAATAACGCACACAGAAATATGTTGGCATGTTGAAATGCAAAATATTCATTTCAATTTGCCGACATATTTCTATTACTTTTGCACATGCGTAAACTCATTCATAGCTTGAAGTGGTTTAAGCAAAAAATGTTCTGTTCTATCTATCGAGACCTCAAACCAGACGCAGCTAGCGCGCTAACTGTTTTGGTTTCAATTCTTTCAATTTTGGTTTTTGGTTTCAATTCATTAAAAACTTTGGAAATCAGCAGTATATATTAGGTACAATAAAATATTCAATAGAGAATTGGCTCTGCAATAGTAAACACGAAACCTGCATGAGTTAAATATATATTTAAGGGTATTTTCCGTGTAGGAAAGGCTGTCCTGCTTCTGCTAGTTGAAAATAAAATTTTTCAACGGGTATTTTAAAGTTGAGTGATAAAAATTGAAAACAAAATAGTTGACTTTGGCAACGTAAGCTAATAAAACATTACATTTGTTGTTTCCTTTGCGCATGCTAAAAATTAAGCTTTCATAGCTACAAAGTCGCTTAATTCGAAACCTCTCGTATCCATCTACCCATAACTCAGTAATAAAAAAAAACGAACATGATTTGAGCGCTAAACGTTCTTCTTTCGATTCTAGAGAGTCAAATTCTTTATATAACTTTTGAAATCACTACTATTAGATAATAATCAAAAGAGAATTGGCTTTATAATAATAAATAGAAAGTCTGTCTGAATTTAAATACATTATTTAAGCGTATTTCACCACCTGGCAACGTCAAAAAGCCTGCTAGTGTATATATAAATATATATAGGGTGACCCCAACAAACGGGCCCCAACTCTAATTAGGCCCCGGTTCTTAGTGTTTTGTCCGAATGAAATGAAACGTTGGTCATAACTAGTTTATAATATTCAAAATATGACAGCAAAATACAAGGGTCTTTGGCATTTTTTCTGCGTTCTACAGCATATGTTCTAGATGGCCGCCATTTAGCTTTTGTTTTTTTTTTGGGGGGGGGTCACCCTGTATATCTATCTATCTATCTATCTATCTATCTATCTATATATATATATATATATATATATATGTATATATATATATACACATACATGTATATACACACACACACACACATATATATATATACACACACACACACATATATATATATACTTGTCTCATCTAAAAATTTTCTGTAAACAATATATATATATATATACATACTAGAAAAAGTACCCGTTATTGACTGGGTTCAAAAACAGCCTACATAAAATGGACTCTGATTTATGAAAGTATGATAGGTTATGAAAAGTAAGGGTTTTAAAGAGATAGCTTCGAATTTGGTGGTATCAAAACCAAAGCAAAATATGATGAAAGTAAAAATAAAATAGATAAACCCCATAATTTATTATATGATACCTGGTCACACTGAAAATATTCTGTGGATCTATATTAAAAAAAAAAAAAACTTGTTAAACTTTGTGACATATTTCCATTCTATGGAGGTATGGCGCGAACGAACACCCCATAATTTTATTATACCATAATTCTTCAAACTGAAACATAATTATCAAATTATACTTACGCAGATAGATATGAAAAGTCTTTATTAAAGTTTGTGCCTATTTCCATTCTATGGAGGCCAGACGCGACGCAGACCCCCCAATTTTAATATACCATCCCTATTTAAGTTAAAACATACTTATCAAAATATTATTATGTATATCTATATCAAAGGTACTTGTAAACGTTTTTTAATTTTTTTATTTCCATACTTTGTGGACCAGGCGCGTACGCAAACCCCACGATTTTAATGAATCATCATTATGGCAGAACAAACATACCCATTCCTGTGTCTGGATAAATCTTCTATCATTATATGTGCTCAGTTTTCTATAATAGTCCACCATCTAGGAGCCTATTCGTGATCAGACACACACACACACGTTCAGCTTTATATTATAGATATATATGTTTAAAAAATTAAAGCACAATGTATATGCATATATGTGTGTACATATATATGTGTGTATATATGTTCATATATACATATGTATATATATAGATTAATATATATATATATATAAATATATATATATATATATACATAAACATATATGTATGCATATATATGTATGTATGCATTATGTGCGTGTGTGTGTATGTGTGTGTGTGTGTGCTTAGAAACAAACTAAAAGTTAAAATAAATATTATCTGGTAAATTTCCTAAGCAAATGTATAAATTTATTAAGATTCAATAAAATTAATAAAAAAACATTGAGTTTAATTAGACTCCTTAGAAGCCAACTTAATCTTTAAAATAGGTGTCGTAAGGTTCTAAAAATAAATATGTTAAAAAATAATAATAAAAATAATTGAATAAGTTTATAAATAGAGACAGACTGTGAACGAGAAGATCGACCCTGACCCAGGTTCAGCGAAAATCTGTCGGCGTCTTCGACTACTACTGATTGGGAAAAATAATTTAAGTATAAATGCCACCCACCCATACCTAATTAAAACTGCCTGAAATATAGCTCTTCTAGCCTCAAATATTCCCTACTCCACCCCAACCTCCGTTTCCTCTCATTTATATCCTTGCCCTCTTGTTCTTTCTTCTTGTCTCTTTAACTGGCTACACAAACCCTCTTTCCATCCAACTTTTCTCTCTCACACTCTTTCTCTCACACTCTTTCTTTTACTCCGTTTAATGCCTATACTTCATCCAACCGCCAATTTTTTGTAACCCCCTCTACTTTACTTAACTGAAAATGCATGTTAACTGTAAACTTTCACTTCCTATCATAATGCTATACATGACACGTGGCCAAATATTTTTAAAATTACAACAGTTTATTGATTTTTTTTTTTAATTTTCAGATTTTTTATTCATGATGAGATCAATATTAATCAATACGGTTGGAACATCCAAGCAAGATATGACTGAATTTACTTTATATATATATATATATATATATATATATATATATATATATATATATATATATATATATGTGTGTGTGTGTGTGTGTGTGTGTGTGTGTGTGTGCGTGCGCACATGTGCATGTGTGTCTTTATGTACCTTTGTGTGTCTTTGTGTGTTTTTGTGTGTGTCTGCATAGTTTATCGAAACATATAGCTTCATATCAAGAATATATTTCAACTGTAGGGTTGATAACTTTTATTCCCCCCAATCTTATATATATATATATATATATATATATATATATATATATATATATATATATATATATATATATATATATATATGCTGGCAGGGAGACCCGACGTTGCCTGGAATTGGATGAGGATTAACGAATGCTTCAAACTCCCATGTTTTTATTGTCAGTGAAATTGCCACTTTTAAATTAAATCGATTGATTGATTGTTCTAGTTGGGGAACGGTAACTGTGCACCGGTAGAAAGCTTCACATTTACACCGGGGGAAAGCTTCACATCAAACTTTAAAAATACACTTACACTTGTTAGGCTGTGTAAGGTGTAAACTTCGGTCAAAATCGTCTGTTCCTTCTTTCATCAGATTATTTCGATTATCGATACTCATGGAACATATCTAAGAACACTGCCAGGCACAAGTATATTTGTGTAAAATTCCATAAAAATCGATTCAGCCGTTTGCGAGTCCATAGGCAACGAACACAGACACAGATATACACACCAAGGAAGTTTATTTTATATAATACTAGCCGGGGTACCCAGCGTTGCCCGGGTGTTTGGCGGTGTGTGTGTAGAGGGGGCAGTAAAGTAAGAAAAAAGTTAAGCGATTAACCTGTTTAAATATAATGAAAAAAACGATGTTAAATTTCTTAAAATAATCGGACCCCACCCCCCATAAAAAACAGCGAACAAACGTAAAACTTCATTAAAATAGAAATCGGAAAACGTGGTCGGAAAAACAAAAACAAAAAAAAACACGCCGAAAAGCGAAAAAAATGGCATGAATGACCCTTCGATTCGGTTAAGTCCATGGTGCGTTTCACCCAGTAGAAAGCATAGAACGAAAAGGAGCGTTAAAATTCAATTGCAGTTTTTTAAGCAACTACGAAGTAAAGAAAACCCAAACCGGCGTCCTTAGTAATTATCCCTTGTGAACGATCCCGGCAACGGTGTAAGTGGGGGAAGGGGAAGGAGGAATTCATTAGAGAGAAAAGATTTTACTACTTTCATTGATTTTAACCGATTGTGGCAGTTAACTCTCAGCAGAAAAATATAGGAATCTATGATTATCGAGGAAGTGGAGGGGTAATATGCCTATAAAACACCTCAGATATTGTGCTGCAGTTTGTGCATATTAAATTTGCATGACATGTCTTGATTTTTAATCATATTAAGGTCAAAATCATAGGGGAATATGAGTTAATTTTATATATATAGGGATTATAATATATACCTTTACTAATATATAAAAAAGTCATTCGTATGTGTGAGTTTCTTCCTCATATTTTAGAAATGGCTGAGCACCAAAAACGAATATATGTTATATATTGTCATGGATAAAACGTGTCATATGTTATATATAGAAGGGGGGACTATATCGTTCTCATAACATTTGTTATAAACGCATAAATTGTATGTATTGTTTGTTTAGCCAGAGGATATGATATCGACGTGTATACTGAGCTATGTTGTATCAGAGAGTTATCACACGGGTATATATTACGGTTCATATTCACGTAAAAGTATCATTTTTTTATGAGAAGAATAATATAGGCTTCATACCTTTTTCTTCAAGTGTTCTTCTATCTTCAACTGCTGAGCTCAGTGATGAAATATGAAATGACCAGCACCATCCGATTGAGACATCTGTTCTTCCTTCTTTTGTGAAACAAGATGACTACACTTTATATTTTTAAAATATAAATTTATTTAAGTTGTCTCAAATGGTCTTCACAGGGTCTACATTTCTTGTTTACATGTTTGTGCTACCTAGCTTCGCTTCCTGGTCGTCTGTTCACTCCCGTGACTAAGTTCCAACTGACTAAATTCCCGATCCCTTGCCCCCAGTGCTGTTACGTCATCATTCTAAAAGCACACAGGTCCCTACACGTCTGCCTACCAAAGATTATTTTGTTTATATCTAATTTTAATTTAGTTCAAGCTGAAAATGTTTATATAAATTAATTATATAAACCTCTTCAGCTAAAACCCATTGTTACAATCTATTCTCTGAACAATAAATAACTCCCAATATAAACTACTTTAAGAATATCATTAAATAGATAGATGAATAGATAGATAGACAGATATATCGATATTAACTTTTAATAATGTTAATTATTCAACACAAGCTCGGGTGTACCTTACCAGTTAATTTAATTTATTTTATTAATAAGTTTAATTTACGATAGAAGAAGAGGTAATATATAAAATCGCCGCGAATTATTTCTTCGTTTTCATATTAAAACCTAACCATTAACCAGAAGTTACTTTTCTAGGGCATTTATCTTCAAGCCGAAATATCAGTTGACGTGATATTGTAAACAAACACAATGGGATTTGATGAACGACATTATCATTATTACAATTTTATTTAAATTTCTTTTTTTTTGCGAATTAGTCCACCGGACAAATTATTCCCCATAATCTATAATAATCAATAGAGGATTGATTATATAATACATACGCAATCTGCATGAATTAAAATATCATGTTTATGTTCATGTATTGCACGACCGGGAAAACGCCGTGCAAACGCCGGGCTGCCGGTCAGTATATATATATATATATATATATATATATATATATATATATATATATATATATATATATAATATGATATAACTACTTCATTTACTCACATAAATTAATATACGAGAGTATAAATTTATGCGTGAACTATATGTATTTACTTCAACAGTGCTCAATACGTAGGTAGAGGTAGTTAGTTAGTTATGAAATATATATATGGCGATTAAGCTACACTGAATATACTGCCTTTCATCCACTCTGGCGTTCTTCAGGCTTATGCGAGAATTTTGTGGTTGTCTCGCGTTTTTATATACGCACCTTCTATTGACTTTTTTAAGTAGCCAATCAGCTTTCTAGTATCAACCGCACCCTTCCTAATCAGACACTTAGAGGACAAAGGCCCATTTGACCACCAATAACTATAATAAAATTAAAAAAGAAGAAAAAGAAATATAATCTGGTATACGGCACCATACACTCAAATGTTACAAACAAAACTTTGTAAGATATTTCTAGATCTTATCGAAACGCATTTTCCAGCAACCAACCCCTTACAGAAAATATTCAATAAAAATACCGTAAAATTATCCTACAGCTGTTGCGAAAATTAGGAGATGGTAATTAAAGCACTTAATAACAAAATATTAAATAAAAGCAATGAAAACAACAACAAAATAAACAATAAAAATGTGGACACCATGACAAAAATAAAACTAGCACAAAACACACATATGTAACTAGTAGAAATAATAATAATAATAATAATAATAATAATAATAATAATAATAAACCAACTCCGGACAATAACAACCATACTAGAAATAAAAATAAAAATACTAATAACGAACAAGATAAATGCAACTGTAGATACCGCACAGTCTACCCACTTCAAAATAAATGTCTAACCAAAAACATATTTTACCAGCCAACAATATTTGAGAAAAAAAAACCCGAATGACTTCCTTAGATTTCCAAACTTGGTATTATTACCACAAATGTGCATTCAATAATAAAAAAAACACCGTATGGAAACAACGTTAGGAAACAAATACTGGGGACTAATAAGGAAATACATAAATAAATAAATAAACATGCATATATATAAACTAGCATACACACATGTTATTTATGTTAGTTTATATATATATATATATATATATATATATATATATATAAACTAACTTATGAAAGAAAACTTAACCTAGATATCTACGCTAAATAGCACACACAAAGGAACGGGTCAACCAGATGTCAAATGGGCCTTTGTCCTGTAAGTGCCTGCTCATTGGCTGATTAGGAAGGGTGCGGTGGATACTAAAAAGCTGATAGGCTAATTAAAAAAAAGTCAATAGAAGGTGCGTATATAAGAACGCGAGGCAACCACAAAATTCTCGCATAAAGCTGAAGAATCCTAGAGTGGATGAAACGCGGAATATTCAGTGTAGCCTAATCGCCATATATATTTTATAACTATATATATATATATATATATATATATATATATATATATATATATATATATATATATATATATATAAATATATAAAGATAGGGATCGATTGAAAACGATAACTCATAATAAAAGTACTATAGAAAGGCGATCGATATTCCGTTTTATATATAGCGAAATTTTTTTTTTAAGTCAATAAAAATCGGCAATGAAATGATTTAAATGTACAAAAGTGTTGTAATTTTTCACTTTTTGCAAAAAGCATAGTTAAGTTACAGCTGAGAGCAATTCTCTCATCAATGCTTTCGATTGCTTTCTTAGAAAAAAAAAACGCGTGAAGTTTGATAATGTATTAAGCATAACCGGATAAAAAAAACGACAACGAAGAACACAATTGAAATGTGATTCTTTTAAATGTTTATTTGTCTACAAAATTCTTTCTGATTATTGAATACGAATATAGGTAGCTTCCTATTTATTTAAGTCTTATATATATGCATGCACTAATATCTCTCTATATCAAGTTAAACATGCTTATATATTTACATACGTATAAATATATACTAGATAAACTATATATACTGGATATATACATATATATATATGTATATATATATATGTATATATATATATATATACTAGAGACATATTCAGGCATGTTATATAGATGGATATAGATATAAATATAGATATGTTAGGGACATGGCGATTCCAATATTATTCTCGATTCCAATACAATTTCTAGATATACGAATACGAGAGTGTTACCGCAAAAATGAGCTATCTTTTATGCTAGTGCATATCAACCTTCTTCAATGCCCTTTTGCCAGGAATTCAGTGACGCATGTTTTCCTTTGACAGACATCCATAACAGTAGTTTATATCGTAGAGTCTCATTTTGTCAACATCTGCAACGGAGATTGGAAAGTTTCAGGTTATGAATGCAACAGTTCAGTTACCATAGCATTATAATTTATAATCACTCTATCCTTTGAGGATGACAAAAAAACTAGGAGGCATTACGTCCGAAACACCCCGTTTTATATATATATATATATATATATATATATATATATATATATATATATATATATATATATAGGTATTTAATTATTATAGCAAAAAAATAATTATGACAGGGGCTGTCATAATTATTTAAGAATTCATTTCTTATCGTTGAGCACTTTCAGTTGAATTAAAGTCGGTCCATTTAGCTCTTATGCATAGATCATCGTATAACGATTAGATCACTCTCTGACTGAAGTAAATGAACATTTAAAAATTAAAATGTTTAAATTCAACGCTATTTCACACGGTTAATGGTAGTCGAATGGATACGGTCTCAGCTAATAGAGCCAGAGCGGGGTTCGAATCCTTCGGTTGTTGTTAATCGTGATATCCTGCACTGAAGAATCCCGAAAGGATGAAACACTAGTGTCTGTAGGTATTTAATTATTATAGCAAAAAATAATTACAAATATATATATATATATATATATTGTGTATGTAGGCAGCATGTTTTCACTCAGACAAGTATTGTTGAATAGCACGGAGTGTTTTTGTTTAATGAATTCATTTTTTTTTAACTTTTCGAGTTTTCCATTTGTTGATCTTATTTCTCGGTTGAACTTGCGCAAGAAAGTTCCATAGTAACTTTTGTCAATCTGTTGTTTCTTTAAGTAGTCTTTTGCAAGTACTTTTAGCTGAGTTTCATCTGTCGTCGTAACGCAGTTTTTTAAAAATTATTATTCGTTTAAAATCTGTATGCTTTCATATGTTTCAGCTTAAGTTATATTTAAATTTCTTGAACTAATGAAACGTCTTGTACGTAAAAAATGTACGTTTTTTTAACGTGTTAAGGACGCGGCTAAAACAAATATACAATGCTTTTAAAGGTGTGATTTACATGATGTTATAGAATGTACTGTATTTTTATGATAATAATTCATAACTACCTTACAACACACACACACACACACACACACACACACACACACATATATATATATATATATATATATATATATATATATATATATATATATATTGGATTGTTACGCACTCAGTCACTTCAAAATGTTACTACTATTTTCAAAATATTTATTGTTTATTTTTAGCTGTTTAGTTTTCTTATATATAGTTATTTTTAATCTTTTAACGCTTGAATTCATATAGTTGATTTTTATGTTTTCAACCAAACCTTTTTAAACTGGAAATGTCGACAGCCTTTTTTAAGGCGTTTGCAAAAATACTGTCGGGGTAAGTCTTGGGACGCCTTCAGATATTGTTGAAAAAAAAACGACTTAAAACCTTACTTCAACCACATGTGAAGGCGTCCAAAGCATTACCACTCTCAGCATGGCACGTAAGAAATCAACAAAAAATCGTGGATTCCTCTTACGAAGGTTCTACTACCAGTCTATAGTTTGTTTTTAATAAAATCAAAGTACACAGATACTTTGAACTAGTCAAACAGTTTATGAATAACCATTTCTAATCATTACCTGTCAAGCTGTTCAATGGAATTATAAGTTAGATTCTTAAAGTTTTACCCTGTCCATGCATTGTTGGTATGGTAACAGACAGAAAATAGGGGCGCTTAAGTATTATTTGTAATGGACGACGTCATAGTGTTTTTATGGCAGCTAACTTCCCAGACTCCGAACTTGAGAGGCTTTTCCATTAGCAGCCGTTAAATTTAAAATTGTTGTTACATTTTCAATAATGAAAAAAAAAACACTTTATGCATACGTGCGCCTTTTATACACGTGGCGGGTTTATAGCTAGTCTCTTTTTTCCACTTCTTTACAGTCACTTCACATCTAGTGATTGCCATACAAAATCCAGAAAGTAACATACAGAGACGTTCGCTGAGAGTTTTCGTCAAGCTTATATTTGAGAGAATTTACCCATGAGAATGAGGCTAATGATTTCGTAGCAAATTATCTATATCTTAGCTTCCTAAGTTAACTAAAATTAATGCATGCAGATAGAAACATTAATATAACATAGCTTGTATTATGAAGTCTTTTACTTTAATAACTAAATTATAGCACATTGGCATTATTCACTGTCTCTTAATTTGTTTCCCCGAATTGATTAATTTAACATCTTTCATTCTGTTTTGTCTAAAGTTTGACCTGTTCCTACACATCCCAATCTATGTCATCCGTCTCTGGAAACGATGCTTTTTTTTTCATTTTACTGCACATCAACCCTTTTCAGGTTATTTAATACTGGATCCAAAGATTTTGAAGAAAATACTTTTAATAGAATATATTTGTTTTGTTTTCAAGTCGGTTTTTATTCAACCCATAGTTGGGACCCTAACAGGTACTACCACTCCGGGTCAGAGTGGACCTGGGAGCAATGACAATTAAAGGGTTGCTCCACACTCCCCAAACCCGCAAGCTGGAGCCTCACCACTGGATATAGTTTAAGGTCATATCCAGGACCCCGTCTCTGAAATGATGATGGTTTGCAAATTAAGCTTATTGTGACATGCACTAATTGTGATACTTGCCAACATTCACACTGGCTTACTTAGTCGCCATTGCCGTAGTCTCTTTCTAGCTGATCACGCTGTCTAAAGTTATCGGCTTTTTGATTCAAGTTCTCCGTAAATTCAAGATTTTGTTTCTGTTTTTTTTTCTCTTTGCAAAACTCAAGTATGCTCTGCAAACCAACATTGAAAACAAGAAACAACGTCTCGCACTCTTTTGTTCCTTTCCTCACTTACTTTTCTGAAGATACTGACTTTCTAACTTAAAATGCATTATAAATCAATGCTTTATTTTTTGTTTAGTTTTTTTTTCAGTTTTTTTTCTTTTCCTTTTGTAAAACCAGTCATATTCTGGAAAGCCAAGGATATACACAATACAATCTAATACAAAACGAGCAAGCTGAGCAATATGAATTTAGTATTTGGCATATAAGAAACGTGAAGTACGAGAACATTTTTCAAAGTTACTAAATAACCTGAAAAGGGTTGATATGCTATAAAACAACTCCCCCCATAAATAAACCATTGATGTCATATGCAATTAATTCTCAAGTGACATGTTGCGTATGACACACACACACACAAACACACACACACACACACACACATATATATGTTCATTAATATTAGTTTATTTTCAACTATTTCTCATCCGACTGATACTCGCTGATTTGGTAACGTATCAGGCTGGAAGCCTAAGTATTCTGTTTGCGTTTCAGTTTCGATTCTTGCTGATCGAATCCAAGTCATATATTGTAGAAAATAATCGATAGATAATTTTTTTTTTTTTATTACATTTTCACCCCAAACAAAGCAAATTGCCATTTTGGTGTAGGGGGCTACTATCAGGGGCAACAACTACTGCGGTACTATGTAGGGATTTGGGCAGCAAGATGTCGGTTCACGTTACACTTGAACTTCTGCACGTCAGTACTGTTGGGGAAGCAGGGGCCTGGAATGGAATTCCAGAGTCTAGCGGTTCTGGGGAAGAAACTATTGGAGTAAAAAGATATTTTACATCTAGGGATCTCTACAGTGTGGGGGTGGGATTTAGCAGCCTGTCGGGTTTGTTGAGGGTGCTCACGTCGTGGGGGCACAAGTGATTGCAGTTCGTCAGAGCATTCACCACTAAAATACTTGTAGAAAAGGCAGAGGGATGCAACATTTCGTCGATGGGACAGAGGCTGAAGCTTAGATGCCAGTTCAGGGCCTATCAGGTTTGCGACTCTCTTTTGAACCTTGTCAAGGAGCGAGAGACTAGTAGCAGATGCACCAGCCCAGATGTGGCAGCAATACTCCATACATGGGCGAATGGTGGCCTTATAGAGGTACAGGATACTTTCGGGTGTTAGTAGTTTTCTAGCACGGTAGAGAGAGCCCACCTTTCTTGCAGCGGCCCTGGCAATGCCTTCAATGTAATTGTTCCAACTCATGTTTCCTGTGAACGTTAGGCCAAGGAGTTTGAAAGATGGACTCTCAGATAAAGAGTTGTTGGCCATTGCTATGGGTGGTAGAGAGGGTTTCTTGTAATTATTGAATGAAACTAGTTTAGTCTTGGCAGCATTGAACGCGACCAGCCACTTTTGTCCCCATTCCACTACAGATTGGAGGTCTTCCTCTAGTGTTTCTGCCATTTCTTTAGAAATGTGTTCATTCGTCTTCCTGTCGTGCCTGCCATAGAGTGTAGTGTCATCAGCATATATACCCATCTCAGAGGCAATGTTGTCGGGGAGGTCATTTATGAATATCAGCAACAATAGAGGTCCAAGGATAGAACCCTGGGGCACCCCCGCATTTATATCATATTGCTTAGATGTACGACCGTCGAGGACAACCTGGATTTTTCTCTTATCTAAGAAGGATTTAATTATGTTAAGTATTCTACCAGTGATACCGTATGATCTGATTTTACTGAGGAGGCCCTCATGCCATACCCTGTCAAAAGCCTTAGATATATCTAGAGCTACCGCTCTGCCCTCCCCCGCTTTGTCCAGTGAATAGTATATACGTTCAGAGATCACAGTTAGGATGTCTGCTGTGGAACTGGCTTGTCTAAATCCATATTGTTTGAATATTTAATAATATATACTTAATCTGGATAAACGAAAATATCAAATAACGATGCAGGGCGATTCCCCGCTAGTAAATTATAATTTTCCTTCGGATATTTTTTAGATAAGGTTTGATGATTTATATTATTTGTAATTTTCAAACTACTCCTCATATTCTGACTATTATTTTAAAATGAATTGGCTGATGAAACTTCAATCTTTACGATACAAAATAAAATGTAATCTAATGAAAAATTAACATTCCTTCTCAATTTTGGAATACAGAAGAAAACAATTGACGCCCGTAGATAAAATAAATGATTGAATTAGAAATTTCGCGTATAACTCGACACTAGGATTCTAAATTTCAAAAGATGCACCCACAAATTCACACGTTAAATCAATGGAAACCCTGTACAAATATTAATCAAAGCAAGAATAGTAGTCCAAAAATATAAAAAATATAATACAAATAAATCGGTATGAATTACCATGGGCAAATTTTCTTCTCTGGAACTGCCTGCGTTTGTACATTACATATAAACTCCTATTATTCTATATTAATTCCTCTCATCCAACAGATACCATAATACGTAGTCCGTTGCACCTTATAAAAACAAAGTTTCATACACAATTTCAGCCATATTGAGTCAAGTAGCTTCCGAATAAACTTCTTGAGTAAATGTGGTATTAGGGTGACTAATAACTATTACTCCGCATTTGTGTCTAATTGTAAAACATAGCATAATAATAGTTCGCTGTATCACTCATGAAAAAGGTTCATACAAAATTTCTATGCAGTAATTTAAGAGATAAATTAGATCGAAAATTTAACGTTTTACAGGGTTACACGCGGTACCCACACGTTATATGCAGCTACGTCGCAAAGAACATCGTACAGGTAATAACTCGACTCCTTTTTCGTTTTGTAACAACGACATTTGTTTTTATTCTCCCGTCACGCGAGACTTCTCGTTACAGCTGTGACGTTTCCCACGTCTATAACGTGATCGTTCTTTGATAACGTGCGAACTCTCCTTTTTATAGTGTTTTTCTTTTTCTTTACCGTGACGTCATTAAAACACGTCTCGGTACTTGCATATAGCCGACATACGCGCTCTGTCACAAAAAGACAGAAAGACTAAGCGAATAATGATATAGATATAAAATGGCCAAATCAGTGATCGTTGTGTCGATTGGATTCCATTAATAAGTTTATGACTTATCTGTGTAATAATTAGCTCATCAGATGAGCATCTGGTCCTCGTCATCTGACGCGTTCTTTGTAAGCGCGCTTTCTGTTCGAAGATCGTTCAACAACACACAGGACATGTAAAATATCAATGGCTTTGATGACGCTTCCGAACCACAGCTGTTTATAAATGCAATTACCTTTCATCTTCTTTGATTTGTTATGTTTGATCTCAGTCCTGATTAGCCTTCCACTTGCATGTGGCAGCCGTTATCTTAACTCCATTAAAAGCAGATTACCGTTCGTGGCAGACAATTGCAATACGATGATGCTAGTCAATATATCCTAGCACACAAATTACCGTTAATTTAGGGTCATAAGATGATTAGAAATATGGTTTCAAGAATATATATATATATATATATATATATATACCCTTTATTTGCTTTTAAATAATGCGTAATATGTTGCTACACAGTCATGAGCATGTTTCGGTCAGCTAATTACCAGTAAGTAGATACCTCTTCAGGCGATAAATCTTATGCGAAAGCAAAGTTTGCAAAGTATATCTTGCTTTTCTTTGGTATTGAGCACTCTTGTATTAATGTAGTTAAACTTCATTCATCTGGAAAACAATAACCTCAAATTAAATAAAATGGACTTGTATATGTTTTAAACCACCCGAAACGAAACGAAACTAAAACATCCGGAACACAAGAAGTCGAAAAAACCCAAACAAAAACATATTAACAGCGAAAGGAGGTGATGTCGGCAGCTATACACCTTACAAATATATATTCGAATTATAGACTAACGAGGAGACAGATATTGAAGACATTTATTTAAACCAACCGCTCGAAACGAAAGAAAAAAAAGTAAAAAAAATAAATAAATAAAAAATAAACCGTAAGTCCTCACTCTCTGCATAACTCTCTTATATATTACGTCGGAGAGTTCATTTTTGATTGTTTTATTTGTATTAATGTAGTTTTTTTCTGTATCGATATATTTATCGTTGGCATTTTCAGGTAGAAGATTAATATACCCCTTCCGCCTCCTTGTAATTTGTTTCTTTTATATCAATGAATCTCATTCCACCCTACCACAGTTTATTTTTTGTAATAAAATTTAACTTTGAAACGTTGCCACCATGTTTCGTGTTCACTTATATTTCATAAATGTTTTATTATATTTTTTTATTCCCATTCGTAAGAAAATAGGGGCTAACGTCCGGGAAAACTCTTTCTTTACAAAACCCATTAGACAGACGGCACACGTGTGAGGTAACGAGGACCATAGGTATAGAAATATCGAAGTTTGTAAGATTAGTGTGCAGGGGAAATTCTAAAGTCTCCCACGTGTCTTCAAAATTACCTAAGGATGACATTATAGCGATAGAAAGGCATTATGGACTAGATGCTAATTCCTATAGTAGACGAATATCTTAAAAGTCGAAATAAAAAACTTTAGGGGTAGATAGTTTTATAGACTATCCCACATTCGAAGGACTGCGTAGTTTAAAATAGGATGACATTTTAGTAGTAGGGGAAAATCATGGGTTAGATGTCGCACCCAGCATGCGGAAAACTCAATTAGAAAGAATAGTAACAAACACTTAGTTGAAAATACGGTATTCGATAAAGCCATGTTAAAATTAGTACCGACCGTAGAAGAGAAAATTCACACAGAGACAGACAGAACCAGCTAGAATAAAAATGACACAAGCGATGAGTACCGAAGAAATACACGAGATAATAGACGAACATTTAGGTGCAATAGCCATGTTCACTAATAATTGTACAAATTTCCCATTCCAAATAGTTTCTCCTAACACTGAAATAGCATACAACCAATGTAAGTTAAGGACAACGAGTAATCTTTTAATGTCAGCTAAAAGTAAGAAGAATTCCACGAGGGTAACATCGATCCTGGGGTATATATGCGAAAATGACTGAAACGGATGTGGCAGTTTACCCATCCTTGCAAGGCATAGATGCCAAAATGAAGAATGACTATTGCCTCAATAAGTTACTTTCCCAATGGTTTACTTTTACTTGTACAGCTGCCATTGTTCAAAGGCAGCATGCGTACCGCAGATTCAACCGACATAAGTCCAGTTCAAATAGACAGAAGTATATAGAAGCTAGAATTAATTGTAAAAGAGAAATAGTGACAGCTAAGAAAGAATACACTGAAACAGCACGAAAACGCATCGGATCACAGAAATTAGGAACCCGTGATTTTTGGAAAATCAACAACAGTGTAGTAAATAATGGGCAGTCAACAATTCCCCAACAATCAAACAATCATGAAGTTGTTTGCACGGCAACCGAGACGGCTAACCTGCTTGCCAGTCAGTTTACCTCAAACTCCACATTAGACCCGTCACTCAACTCCCTCCCTTCCTTTGCGGGCAGACGCCACACTAGATGATTTAAAAATAACCCATTCTCAGGTACATAGTATCATAAAAAAAACTAGACACCTCACAAGCATGTGGACCTGATCTCAACCCGGCTGTGCTATTTAAAAATTGCTTCGCTGAGGTTTCTCCAATCCTCTGCAAACGTTACAACAAATGCCTTAAAGAATCTTGCTTTCCTGACTGCTGGAAAACAACTTCTGTGGTACCAGTTCTCAAGAATTCTTGCGAAAGAACGGACCCATTAAATTATCGCTCCATTATCTCTCTCCCGCTTTTAGCCAAAATATTTGAGTCCTTAATTAGTCAAGCTCTAGTCCATCACCTCACAGCAGTTAACCTCCTGACCAACAAACAATATGGATTTAGGCGAGTCCGTGATTTTTTTATATCCTTACTGTAATCTCTGAACCTATATATCGTTCATTGGACAAAACAAGGGAAGGCTATGGCACGATGGTATTCTAAGGAAAATTAGATCATATGGTCTCACTGAAAGAATACCTAATTAAATCCTTTTTAAGTTAGAGACAACTCCAGGTTTTCCTCGAGGTCGTACATCTAAACAATATGATATACATGCGGGAGTACCTTAGGGGTCTATCCTTGGACCTTTATTTCTCCTGATATTCATAAATGACCTCCTTGATAAAATTGTTTCTAAGATGGGTGTATTTGCTGATGACACCGCTCTCTATAACGGGCACGAGGGAAACAAATGAACACAGATCTAAGGAAATGGCAGAAACACTAGAGGATGACCTCCAATCTGTAGTGGAATGGGGACAAAAATGGTTGGTCACATTCAATGCTGCTAAGACTAAGCTTGTTTCCTTCAATAACTACAAGAAATCCTCTCTACCACCAATAACAAGGACCAAGAACACATTACCCGAAAATACTTCTTTTAAACTGCTCGACCTAACGTTTACAGGGAACATGAATTGGAATAGATACATTGGTGCATTGCCAAGGCTGCTGCAAGGAAGGTGGGCTCCCTCTACCGTGCTAGAAATCTACTTACGCCTGAAAGTATCCTGTACCTCTATAAGGTTACCATTCGCTCATGTATGGAGTACTGTTGTAACATTTGGAATGGTGCATCTGCTGCTTGTCTCTTACTCTTGGACAGGGCTCAAAAAAGAGTCGCCAACCTGGTAGTTCTAGGCTTCAGTCTCTGTCCCATCGACAAAATGTTACATCCCTTTGCCTGTTCTACAAATACTTTAATGATGAATGCTCCGACGAACTACAAGCACTTATACTCCCAGACGTGAATAACTCCGACAAACCCGACAAGCAGCTAAATACCACCCCTTAACCGTTGAGATCCCTAGGTGTGAGAAACCCTTCTACTCCAAGAGTTTCTTCCTCGGAACTGCTAGAATTTGGAACTTCTTTCCAGGATTCTGCTTTCCAAACTGTACTGACATTCAGAAGTATAATGTGAACAGACATCTTGTAACTCATCTCCCTTCATGAAACTCCTGCAATTTATGTCCATGATAGTAGTCCCCTTCTTTAAAGGTGCCTTGTTTAGGGTAAAAACTGAATAAAAAAATACAAACAAAGTGAAATGTTAATTGACAAGTATTACTTTCAAAATAATAATAATATTTTTTTTTATTACATTTTCACCCCAAACAAGGCACATTGCCACTTTGGTGTAGGGGGCTACTATCAGGGGCAGCAACTACTGGGGAACTATGTTGGGATTTGGGCAGCAAGATGTCGGTTCACGTTACACTTGAACTTCTGTATGTCAGTACAGTTGGGGAAGTAGGGACCTGGAATGGAATTCCAGAGTCTAGCGGTTCTTGGGAGGAAACTACTGGAGTAGAAAGATCTTTTACATCTAGGGATCTCTACTGTGAGGGGGTGGGATTAAGCTGCCTGTCGTGTTGGTGGAGTATGGCTACGTCGTGGGGGCACAAGTTTCAGCAGTTCGTCAGAGCATTCACCATTAAAATACTTGTAGAACAGGCAGAGGGATGCAACGTTTCGTCGATGGGACAGAGGCTGCATCTTAGATGCCAGTTCAGGGCCTATCAGATTGGCGACTCTCTTTTGAACCTTGTCTAGGAGCGAGAGACTAGCAGCAGATGCACCAGCCCAAATGTGACAACAATACTCCATACATGGGCGAATGGTGGCCTTATAGAGGTACAGGATACTTTCAGGTGTCAGTAGTTTTCTAGCACGGTAGAGAGAGAGCCTACCTTTTTCGCAGCGGCCCTGGCAATGTTTTCAATGTAATTGTTCCAACTCATGTTTCCTGTGAACGTTAGGGCAAACAGTTTGAAAGATATACTCTCAGACAGAGAGTCACTGGCCATTGCTATTGGTGGCAGAGAATGTTTCTTGTAATTATTGAAAAAAAAAAACAGATTAGTCTTGGCAGCATTGAACGTAACCATCCATTTGTGTCCTCATTCCACTACAGATTGGAGGTCATGCTCAAGTGTTTTTCCATTTCTTTATTTATGTGTTCATTTGTTTTCCTGTCATGCCTGTTATAGAGTGTGGTGTCATCAGCATATATACCCATCTCAGAGGTAGTTTTGTCGGGGAAATCATTAATAAATATTAGGAACAATAGAGGTCCAAGGATAGACCCCTGAAGCACTCCCGCATTTATATTATATTGTTTAGATGTACTACCTCGAGGACAACCTGTATTTTTCTCTTATCAAAAAGGATTTAATTATGTTAAGTGTACTACCAGTGATACCGTATGATTTAATTTTCCTGAGGAGACCCTCATGCCATACCCTGTCAAAAGCGTTAGATATATTTAGTGAGGATGTCTGCTGTGAAACTGGCTTGTCTAAATCCATATTGTTTGTCAGTCAGAAGTTTAGCATGTCTAAGGTGCCGGACTAGAGCATGGTTTATTATGGTCTCAAATATTTTGGCAAAAAGTTGGAGGAGGCTAGTGGGGCGATAATTTGATGGGTCAGTTCTTTGGACAGAATTCTTGAATACTGGTACTACAGAAGCAGTTTTCCAACAACCCGGAAAGTATGATTCATTAAGGCATTTGTTGTAGAGTTTGGAGAGAACTGGAGCTACTTCGGCTGAGCACTTTTTTAATAGCACAGCTGGGATGAGATCAGGTCCACATGCTTTTGAAGCGTCAATGGTTTTTATGATAGTATGCACCTGAGCCGGGATGATTTTTAGATCGTCTAGCGTGGCGTCTGTCCGCAAAGGAAAGTCAGGCAGGGGATGGTTGGAAGGGTCCGATGTGAAGTTTGAGGCAAACCGGCTGGCAAGCATATTAGCCTTATCGGTTGCTGAGCAAACAACCTCGTGATTGTTGGTTAGTAGGGGAATTGTTGATTGCCAATTATTTACTACGCTGTTGTAGATTTTGTTCCTGGGGCATCTATTCGAAAATGAGTGACAAGTTCCTAATTTTTGTGCTTCGATGAGTTTTTTAGTGGTTTCAGTAAATTCTCTCTTAGCTGTCGCTATTTCTTTCTTAACATTAAATCTAGCTTCTATATACTTCTGTCTGTTTGAACTGGACTTATGTCGGTTAAATCTGAGGTATGCATGCTGCCTTTGAGCAATGGCAGTTGTGCAAGTAGAAGTAACCCATTGGGGGAGTGAGGCTTGGTATAAAATTTCCGCATGGGAACATGTGCTTCAATTGCTGTTTTGAACCATTCAGTGGTCTCATTTGCGCACTGTTCAGCAGGAAGAGCAAAAATATCTCCCCATGGGTCATCTCTGATTAGATCTCTGATGGCTTCCCGGACAGCCTTTTTATAATACGTTGTTTTGAGCACTGGCTCTTCAGTTTTGGGTCTAGAGTTTAGGGCGATTTCGACAATTATCACTAACAACAACAACAACAACAACAATAACAACAATAATAATGATAATAATAATAATAATAATAATAATAAAATATAGATAAAATAATTATAAGTACAGTAACTAAATAATTCGATATTAATAGAAATGACTTATAATTAAAAACAAATACAAATTATAATTAACCATTCATCTGTTGATTATAATTCAATTTAGACTATCAATAAATAAAACTCATAAATATATAATATTGCATTTTGATATGGCTTTAATACTAACATTTTATATTCAATGTATCATGTAATTAATTTATAGTATACATAGAATTAATTAAAGTACAATATAAAATGAATAACATTGGAACTATATAAATATTATTTATTAGAAAAAAGATAAAGCCAAAAGTATCCACGAATAAATATCGGAAAGGAGACTATTTTTTTATCAAATATTGTTTTAAACTGGGAATGGAGTAACGGGCTTATATTAAGCTAGAATGCTCGAACATTCTCTATCGAAGTAATTAAATCCCCCCCCCAAATACAAAACCCATGATGCCACCTCGTTCCCTAACACTACCTATTAAGTACCCGGCAGAAAACAATTAGGACGACAAATTATTTCCTCTTCTTCGATATGAACTCGGGACGGCCAGGTCAAACTCTTCCAAAAGCTAAGTTAAGCAATATTCTATCTAAAATTCTGAAATCTACTTGTCTTAATATCACAAAAATTTGTATTGCAGACATTATTTTTATTCATTTATTTATCTTTTTTTTCCAGCTTTTACTAAATTTCTAAACATTTCAACTGTATTTATCTTGTTTTTTCTTTGTCTTTTTCTCCAATTTATTTCTCTGCAGAATGCATTATTATTTAATCAGTCTAAACTTAGTACGTAACCCAAATTGTATTACTCTTAACCAGTTTTACAATGAGTTCTTCAACATCCAAATTAATACAAAAAAAAACGCGACCTCACGAATTGAAATTCCATTATGGTATCTTACTTATAAGGCAAAGCTAGAATGCTCTAATCATATATAAAGCCAAAAATATCCACGCATAAATGGCTTAAATACTAACATTTTATATTCAATGTATCATGTAATTAATTTATAGTATACATAGAATTAATTAAAGTACAATATAAAATGAATAACATTGGAACTATATAAATATTATTTATTAGAAAAAAAGATAAAGCCAAAAATATCCACGCATAAATATGGGAAAAGAGACTATTTTTTTTCAAATATTGTTCTAAACTTGGAATGGAGTAACGGACTTTATTAAGTAGATATTAATAAGTCCTTAATTCTTTTTAATGGAGAGTAGAAAATACACTGTGGATGTGTTATCGGCGGCTCCAGTAACTCTCGCTTCTCCGTTTTTGTCCCTCAGTCCTCATTTCCAATGAGTGATTTTTCTGACAATGGGCGAAGAAAAAGCTGCTTTCCAGGTCGGTAGTACTTTGTAAACAGTAGTTTGAGATGTCGGAATTTTTTCTGTTCCTATGTCTATCCTTGTGGCCACATCACTAGTAAGGGTGCTGGAGGTAAACGTTTCATCTAGGCTAACGTTACCCGCCTGATAGTCAGGGACCCGAACCTTGGATTAACCACTAAGCAG
Source organism: Euprymna scolopes (assembly GCF_053919585.1). NCBI lineage: Eukaryota > Metazoa > Mollusca > Cephalopoda > Sepiida > Sepiolidae > Euprymna > Euprymna scolopes. The sequence goes on along the minus strand of NC_136489.1, from coordinate 17,045,297 downwards.
GTGTAAAGTGCTGGGGCTGCTGTATTGCCATTTGATGAATGGATTCTGGACCATGCGATAGCTTCTATCGCGGCCTCTCGATCCGAGTAGGTAATTGTTACGGCTTTACCTTATCATGTGCTACAAAAAAATTCCTGTCTCGTTCTCTCTTACTGTCCCTCTCTGTCCCATTCAAACCAAGTCTGTCGACCTGTCTCACAAACCCCAAACCCCAAAAACTCAACATGAAATATCTCCAAGAAAGAAACACGAATAAACCTAGAACCCCATCCTCCAACGTAGATCCCTACTACCATGTCTCCTTCTCCAACATCGGGGGTCTACGTTCCAACCTTCCAGAGGTTGAAACCCAATTACTGGAGACGAAACCGGACTTACTCTTTCTCTGTGTTGAGTTTCTGAGTGGTGTTAATTTCTGTTTGGTACAGGTTTCTTGGAGCTGATGTCCTGCTTTCTAGATAGTTTTTTTTCGGTCATGGGTTTCTCTTAAACTGTCCATATCCTCTTGCATTGTTGTTACTACATATTACTTTTGCTCAGTGTTGTATTTTTCCTTACATTATATGGATGGTGGGAGTTGACGTTTAGATACGCTCAAAGTTGACTTTCGGTATACAGATGATATAAACCCCTGACCAGTGATAGTTATCACCACATCTAAGAACGATAATTTGTTGTTATGTTCTTTTTCCATCGTAAACTATATAGTTGGATGGATCGAGTTCACATGGTCTAGTCACGTTTGAACATGTTCCTGATGGGGCCAGAGTATGAATGTGTCATCTGCATATCGCAACCACATTGCTATTATAATGCTATTTCTTGAAATTCTAAATATTGTTGCATCATTATTTTAAAAAAATGTTTACTTCCCTTCCTACGATGGCAGAGTTAGACGCAAGGTCGGTTTAAATGTGGATAGAAAACCAGCTCCCCTATAGGGGACACTCTGTTTAGTAAGAATAATAAAAAGTGTATCAGTTATAAAGGATTTCTCCTTTAATCGAGACTAACAATGAAGTGCAGCACCAGAAGAGATACTGTAATTTGATCTTGACCCGAGGGCTAAGAAAGAAAAAGGGCAACCTTTTATACAAGTATCCCATTATCTCTCCGGAAAACTCAACGTTCTTTTTTAATTGAGGAAAATGGCCTAACAAAATGCGGGTCTAAATATCTTATATTTATGGTCTTATAATGTGGAAGTTAAAAGAATTATCTGATGACCTTGGAAACAGGATTGTCCGATCCAATAAGAAATGACCATGAAATAACTCTATATCTGTAGTAGTATTATGTTTCTTCGTGTAAATGAATGCACACATGAACTTTCAAGTTTTTATTAATGTATTGAGAAAGAATGCAAAGTGAATAGGATTGGAAATTAACCTAGAGAACAATGAGTGTATATGCTAAATCACAGTTAAACCTAAACATGACTATTCACAGTAAACCCATCAAACAGGTGACCCAATTCGTTTATTTAAGATATACTGACGTTCTCCATTGACCACGAGACAATACTGAAACACAGAATCGGGTTGGTTTGGGCGGTTTTCCAAAAACACAGCACCATTCTAAAATATAAAAAAGATGCCGATAACTGTTAAAGTAAAAGTTTATTTAATCTGTGTCCTCTCGGTATTTTATATATCCTTGATTGTATCACTTGGACTAAACAACTAGCCAATCGTATTGAGGCGTTTCAAAATCACGTAATGCGCAAAAACACAAAACAAAATACCTCCCCCGTCAAACCAGTATCCTACCTCCTCTATTTGTAAAAATTAAAAATAAAACACTTAAACTTTTGTACATGTCAAACGATCAACAATTGGATTGTCAATTGGATTGTTAGAGTAAATTAGAAGGACAAGATAGAAATGTTTTTGATTGGACATCTCTAAACAGTTGGGCGTCCATTAACCAACTTGCCCTGGATCGGAAGGAATGGCAAAAATTAAGTCACGTGGGTTCACAATCCGCACCCAGCGGAAGATGCGACCCATGATGACTTTTTTATTTCAATACTAGAAAACATCATCAAAATTACTAACAATAGACACACAATAACAAACATGATTGGAGGCGGGAGAAAAGAGAGAACATCTGGGAGTGATAGCATCATGGTTTGGGGTTCTTCCATTACTAGAGCCCCATTCAGCTAAGTCAAAGTTGATGGCATCATGACGAAAGAAAAAAAAAGGGAAAAAAATCAGTATATAAATATCATAAAAAAACAGGGAAAGATACTGCAAAACTTGTTCTGGCATAATAATGAATGCTTCAACGGATAAATGATCACAAACATACTCCTAAATGGTTAAATGACAATCAATGTTCTATTAAATACTTCATATCAATAAGTTTAAACATGTGTTTTTTTTTCTATTACATTTGCATTTTTGCAACGAAACGGCACAATATTTCTAATTTTCTTCTAAAATTTAAAATTTCTAGTTTATTAACTTGTTTTCTCAATAACTTACGCATGAAATTCTAGTTTCCTTGGGTAAAACATTAATAATTCTTCAGTAGTACGAATAATTTCGGTCATAACTATATATATCAACGTCGGACGGCCAGCTACTATATATATATATATTTCGCGATATATATATATATATATATATATATATATATATATATATATATATATATATATATATATATATATATATATAGTAGCTGACCGCCCAACGTTGACCGTGCGTACAACACGTTTAAACATGCTATTTTAATTCATGCAGATTGCGTATGTATTATTATAGAATCAATCATCTATTGAATATTATCTATTACTAGAAATAATTTGCCCGGTTGAGTAATTCGCAAAAAATAAATAAAAAAAAAATACTGATAATGTCGTTCGTTAAATTCCGTGTGTGTTTGTTTATTATATCTCGTCAGCTGATATTTGGGCTTGACGATGAATGCTCTGGAAAGGCACTTCTGTCTAGTATTTAGTTTTAAAATGGGCAAACGAAGAAATGATTTGCGTCGGTTTTAAATGGTTCTTCTTTTTTATCGTAAATTGAACTTATTAATAAAAAAAATGAAATTAAAACGGTGAGGTACACTGTGGCTGGAGCAGGGGATCATTTGATCTGTAGTCGAATGTTCGACCATTGAACTATATCTCTAGATTATAATTAATCTGTTATATTAAGAAGACATGATTTGATTAAATTATATTATCTGTCTTAGCCGGTGTAGCATGCAATATTCCCTATGTATATATATATATATATATATATATATATATATATATATATATATATATATATATAGTCTTTGAAGTTTTTAACATTTGAAACCATACAAAAATTTACTTTTTATCATTCGTTAAAAAAAAAACAAAAAAAACTAGTCAGTAAGTCATTTAAAATCACCTGCAATCACTGCATCAACTCTCTCGAATTTACTATAATAACAATTTTTTTATTTTTTAAGGGATCATCAGTTGTTTACCATGAAACACTGTTTCGGGGATTTAAAAACAAAAGAGTATATTACATCATGGCTCCCCAGCAGTGTTGATCAAACACCACCATATATATATATATATGAACGTGTGTGTGTGTGTGTGTCTGTGGACATTTCCCTACGCAATAACTCTGTCAATTTTAAGCCTACAGACTCGAAATTTGATATACAGAGTACTGAGATTTGGGAAAATCGATGTGATTGGTTTTCGGCCAGAAATTTCGCGATTAATGGGTCAAACTTCAACTATTTGACCTTTGAGTACTCTACCAAACTCCTCCGACAATTTTGGGTCAGCGCACTTGGAATTTTAGATATTGGTTCCTTGGATATGGATCTAACTTAATAACTTGATTTGAGCGCAAAATAATAAATTATAAGGGTCATAATAGGGGTCAAGGTTTTAAAAAAAATTGACCTCTGCGGTCTCTTCCAAATTACTCAGATAATTTCTGGTCTAAATATTTGAAATTTTACATAAAGGGTATCCAGAGATAGGGCAAGCTTTTTAATCAGTTTGGGTCGAAAATTTTTAGTTACCACTATATAAATGTGTGCATGTATGTCTGTTTGCATGTCTGCCTTAAACTTTAAATAGAGGCGACGCATTTTACCAAGATCAGCATCGTTTTAAAATTCGACCTTTCATACAACAAATATCGAACAATTGGCTAAAAACATTAATAACTTCCCCTTCAACTAGGCACTTTTCTACAGGGGGGGGGTCACTTTTTTCGCCGATATTTTTTAAAGCTATCCTCTCCTTTGGATTGTCTAGCCTTAATTTAAAAAAAAGTCGCTTCCGGTTTGGTGGTGGTCGTAACAGTATAAACGTTAGGTTTTACCCTGTCCTTTTCCTCCTTTGCGGTACGGGTTCGAGCCTGCCTTCCTACTACAACTTTTTCTTTTTTTGCTCAACATACACACCCAAACACCTGGGCAACGCCGGGCTGAAATGCTAGTATATATATATATATATATATATATATATATATATATATACATATATATATATATACATATATATATATACTAACATTTCAGCCCGGCGTTGCCCAGGTGTTTGGATGTGTATGTATATATATATATATATATATATATATATATATATATAAGTGAACGTGTGTGTATGTGTGTGTGTGTCTGTGTACATTTCCCTACGTAATAACTCTGAAAATTTTAAGTATACAGACTCGAAATTTGATATACAGAGGACTGAGATTAGGGAAAATCTTTGTAATCCATTTTCGGCCTGAAATTGGGCTGTTAAGCGGTCAAAGTTCAACGATTTGACCTTTGATTACTCTACCAAACTCCTCCGATAATTTTGAGTCTGAACACTTGAAATTTTAGATATCTTGGACATGGATCTAACTTAATAACTTGATTTGAGCCGAAAACTATAAATTCTAAGGGGTTATAATAGAAGTCAAAGTTAAAAGAATTGACCTTTTTTTTCTCAGCATACACCTCCAAACACCCGGGAAACGCCGGGCACCCATGCTAGTATATCTATAAAAGTGAACGTGTCTGTGTATTTGTCTGTGTGTCTGTCTGTATTTCTGTCTGTGTACATTTCCCTACGCAATAAATCTGTCAATTTTTAATCTACAGACTCGAAATTTGATATACAAGGTACTGAGATTTGGGAAAGTCGATATGATCGGTTTTTGGCTAGGAATTTTGCTGTTAAAGGGTCAAAGTTCAACGATTTTACCTTTGAGAACTCTACCAAACTCCTCCGAGAATTTTGGATCTAAACACTTGAAATTTTCCGTAGAGGTTCCTTGGACATGGATCTAACTTAATGATTTGAGCCGAAAACAATAACTTTTAAGGAGTCATAATAGGGGTTAAAGTTAAAATAAAATTAACCTTTGCGGTCTCTTCTAAATTACGCAGACAATTTCTCGTCTAAACCTTTGAAATTTTACATAAAAGGTATTCAGAGATAGGGCAATGTTTTTAAGCGGTTTAGGTCGAAAATATTTAGTTAGCAATACATAAGTGCATGTATGTATGTATGTATGCATGTTTGCCTCAAACTTTCAACAGAGGCGACGAATTTTACCAAGATAAGCAGCGTTTTAAAGTTCGACCTTTCAGACGACAAATATCGAACAATTGGTTAAAAATATTAATATCTTCACCTGTAACTAGGCACTTTTTACGGGGTGGGGTCGCTTTTTTCGCCGATATTTTTACAAGTCATCCTTTCCTTTCGATAGCTTAGCCTTAACTTAAACATAAGTCACTTCCGGTTTGGCGATGGACGTAACAGCAAAAACGTCAGGTTTTTTTCTCGTTCTTTTCCTCCTTCGCGGTACGGGTTCGAGCCTGCCTTCCTACTACCACTTTTTTTTGCTCAACATTCACATTGAAACACTCGGGCAACGCCGAGCTGAAACGCTAGTATCTATGAAAGTGAACGTGTCTGTCTGTTTGTTAGTGTGTGTGTCTGTGTGTCCGTGTACATTTCCCTACGCAATAACTTTCAATTTTCAGTCTACAGACTCGAAATTTGACATGCATGGTACTGAGATGTGGGAACATCTTTTTAATCCGGCAGCTAAGGGGTCAAAGTTCAACGATTTGACCTTAGAGAACTCTACCAAACTCCTCCGACCATTTTGAGTATAAACACTTGAAATTTTAGATATAGGTTCCTTGGACATAGATCTAAATTAATAACTTGAGTTGAGCCCAAAACAATAAATGTTAAGGGGACATAATAGGGGTCAAATTAAAAAAAATTGACCTCTGCGGTCTCTACCAAATTACTTATATAATTTCTGGTCTAAACATTTGAAATTTTATATGAAGGGTATTTATCGATAGGGCAAGCTTTTTAGTCTTTTAGTCGGTTTTGGTCGAAAATTTGAGCTATGTATATATAAATGTATGTATGTTTGCATGTCTGCCTAATATTTCCGAAATGCGACGGATTTTTACAAGACCAGTATGGTTTTTATCTCGACCTCTCAGACGAAAAATACCGAAAAATTGGCTCAAAACATTAATTTCTTCACCCTCAACTGGGCACGTTTCTACAGGTAAGGGTCGCTTTTTTCGCCGATATTTTCGAAAGTCCTCCCTCTTTTTGATTGTCTAGCCTTAATTAAAACCTATGTCTCTTCCCGTTTGACGGTGGTTGTAACAGCAAAGACGTCACATTTTTCCCGTTCTTTTTCTCCTTAACTTTACGGGTTCGAGCCTGCCTTCCTGCTACTACTTTTTGTTTTTTTGCTCAACGTACACTTCCAAACATCCGGGCAACGCCGGGCTGAAATGCTAGTACATATATACAAATAAATATATCAACACAAAGATATATAAATGCGAAATTGTTTACATTATCGTCTCTCATCCGGCGTCGAGGAGCGATTCAGCTGGATTTCATTCATCACCGAAATTAACATACATCAAATATATTTATCTCGATTCGTATTTACACCATCAGTGAAAATGGAAACAATCATCTATTCTACGAGTCTCCGTTTTGTGCAACAGTTAATGTCCATCTAGTGGAAACTTCCGGTCAACCGGAAGTAATCAGGATTATATTTGGCGGTGAAAGGCGTCCATCTTAATCGTTACTTGCTTTAGCTGATTGACATACGTAAACTGACCGGAAGCCGCTTGAACATCATTGTCGAAGCCATTATAATAGATCCTCGTATGTAGCTCAGCACACAGGTAGGACCGGAAGCGATAGATAGCGGCTGGTATTGTAGGAAGTGCTACCATCACTGTTATAGAGGTCATCATCTATCGCGTCCGGTCTGGGTCAGTTGTTAACCTCAACGGCGATGTAATCAATAAGGAAAGAGGACAATGTCATCAATTACATGAAATCTATTTGGCTATTTGCTTCATCTCGAGGTGTGCGGTAAAAGATGTCTTAGAATTTAATGTGATAACGATTTGACCTCAGGTCACATTACTTTATAATATCTCTTCGTTGGAAGGTTAAATGTTATCTCTTATTTGTGAAAGTTTTGTGGTTTGTATCTGAACGGTAAAATATACTTTTCTAAACATCTTGTTGTTCTTATGTTAAATACTATACAGTCTTAAAGATTGAGCCGCGTTCATCTTTTGTGAAGTTTAAGTCTTAATTATCTAGACTATTATGTGGTATTTTGTCAGGATTTATGACTTCTTATCTCAACTTTTATATATGTTTACGTTATGGTCTAATTGTTCTTATCTGAAATTTTTGTATGCTTATATAAAGGTCAGTGTATACTTATCTGAACTGATATATCTTCTTGTACTAAGATATAATGTTTATTTTATCTGAACTGTTCTATATTCTCATGAAAATGTTTAACCGTTCTGATCTGAATTAGTATTTAGTCTTATGTAAAGGTCAATTAATTTTCATCTGATTTGCTATGTATGCGTATAGGAAGGTCAATCTGTACATCACAACTGTTATATATTCTCTTATAAAATCTAACTATGTTCAGTTGAACAGTTTTATATTCTTATGTAAGGTAAAATATCCCTTCTTTGAAACTATACAACTTTCTTTTTATAGAAATATACCTTTTGAAGGAGTAGTAAGTAAGCTTTCAGAATACATACGCTTAAATTTAGATTGAGTAAAACTCGAAATGAGTTGAGTTTTCAACGAGACAAAAAGTTTGTTTTTAACCTCTTCCGAGCTAAGACTATTATGCAACACATAAAAATACAAACTGCAGATATTTTTGATATACTATTTTAAGTATGAGAATCTATTTAAATTTATATGTCGGCACTAGTACAGTTGTTAAGCAAGACAAAATAAATAAAATACGCAATTCTGAAACAACGAAGCGATTTCTGTACAATATACATAACTCGATGTTTTAAGCAATTAATTATAAAATCTTTACGGTGAAGCGTTTTATTACTTAGCACGTTTAATTTATTTTAAGAATTAAGTAAAAATATGTTATTTGAAAATGATAACTGAAGCCATTTTTGTTCCAATAAAATTACGCAAGAAAAAAAGATGATATTTACTTTAGTCAGACTCTAGTTTACCAACACTCAACCATTGACCTTGTATGTTGACCAGCAAACTTTCGGAATAAAGTTCGCATCGGTTTTTCTCTGGTATAACGTACATACATCTCTCTCTCTCTCTCTCTTATATATATATATATATATATATATATATATATATATATATATATATATATTAAGAAGCTTTCAAAGTGTGAATAATTTCCCATTTGATATTTTGTCTTTCAAAGTAAAACCGCAAATGGCACGTAGACATCTCTTATGGAAGACGTCAAGTTGCGAAATTTGTTTTCGGTACGGGGTCCACGTCTCCGAATGGATGATGATAGGATACCGAAGCAACTCCTGTATGGCCAATTAGACAGAGGCCGCCGAAACGTGGGACGACCATAGTTGCGTTTCAATGACAAAATAAAGTCTAATTTGCAGGTTCTAAATATTGAATATAACAACATTGAGCTAACTGCAAAAGACAGAAGGAAGTGGATAGAAATGTGTGACAGAAAAATCACGGAGTTCTCGGCGTTTTGCATCGAAAAACTAAAAGAAGCGAGAGTCAAGTCAAAAAATAATACTGAGCAGTGTGGAGCTAAATTCTCGCATTTATATGTCTGTCACCACTGCGGTCGCCATTGCAAGTCTCTAGCAGGACTAAAGTGCCACATACGTCTAAGTGAATGTCGACACGCTGAGTTCTAGACCTTCAGGTAACTTGTCGGAGTCTCATACGTCGAAAATCGACGGAGAGTCCATCATATATATATATATATATATATATATATATATATATATTTGGGCATATTTTTATTATTTGCGCGAACATTAAATACAACGGAGATACCTTGCTTTATGATTTTTTTTATTTTGTCGATTTTCGGTATAATCTTTTTATATGTCAAAATCTTAAAAATATTAATAAAAAACGTTAAAAATTAACGTAGCATCTTACATAAGAACCTATCACCCTACCAATAATAACATAGCATTCGGGAAGAGCAACAAATGCCTGGCGAAGAGCGTAAACGACGGGGTTTAATAATATTGGGACAAGAACTGGTTGATTTTAAAACTCAGATTTAGACTTAGGTTTAACAACTTTTCATCGCCATTTAACGTCCCATCACTCGATACAATTTATTGTGAATATGTAATTTACTACTTTCATTTTTCGCTCCTATTCACATTTATCTCATCAACTCCATGAATTCCGCCTAATGATGAGTCGTAGTCGAATATAAGAGCGTTCGCGATAGTTATGGAACGTTCATTAATATTTTCGATTTAGATATAAAAAAAATTATACAGAAAGTAAAAAAAAAAATTAAAGATTGATAAAGCAAAGTATCCCCGTTGTATTTAATAACAACTGCTTGAATAACAGCTCTGATCTGCATTTTGCGAAATTTAGTGCAAAATACATTCTAAATGTTTCTTCATCTTTTACATCAATGCAACTTTATTCTATTTTGAAACGGAATTTAGCTTCATAGCTTTACCAATTAATCTTGTATATAGTATTTTCTTCCAGAAATTTCCCTCTGTACCAAATTGATGTAGGTTTTCGTTACAAAATGGCACATACAAATTTACCTAACACTAACCCTCAACCTCGTCTTATCTTACTATTCTTTATATTTAGATCCTATATTGCATCCTAGGAGAGGCATCATGACTATTGCCCACGTCTATGGAAAGGTGATTCGTATTTTCCCCTCTCCCTGACAAGTCCTTCCATTCTTCCAGACAAGACCAGGTAAATATATAAACATTACATCTATTTTAGCCCGAAACCCTTATTAACTGGATTAAACACTCTTACAAATACGACCACCATTACACTTCACTATTCGAAAATAATTATTGCTTCCCAGTAACATTCCTGCTATTCTCGTTGTTGAAACTCTATTATTCCGTATCATACAAAAATCGAACACATCAGCCCTTATTCAAGATAGCTGCTCAATCTTCATGTATTTACATAGATCATTTATAATTTAGTTTAAATTTACACAAATACTAAACGTCATAACTGCCACACAGACAAATTAAAGAAGCTACCTCTGGTGATGTTTACATCTAATGAAAATACTGTCTCTACGTTCCAAACCGTCCAAGCGTTCTTCCTTTATTTATCAGAATTAATAAAAAAAATATCGTTGGATCAATCATAAAAAACTTATGAGATGTAGATATGAACGGTTCCCTGGTGTACGTCTATTACATTTACTCCACCCCTACTCTAGGAACGTTATAACTGAAAACTGATCCCCGACGATAAAAATCATAAAAACATTTTTTTTTTGTTTAGCGAGGCTTATAAGAAATCGTTCCTTTCGACAACCACGCATGCGCGTCTACCGGTCTTCCTTGAATGGGTTAAACTAGAATAAAACATTCGCCTTGTAACTTACGGGTTGAACGTTCACGCCCATGCATAGGATCGCTTTTTTATCGAAAAGTTTTGCCATTTACACAGAGTGGGTTATGTGATATTTTACGTTCGCTTCTTTATTTTTCTGTTTTATTTATTTATTTATTTTTTAAACATTTTTCCGTGTTCGTTTTTGGAGATAAATACGTATAATCATGTTTTTTGCTCCGTTTTTCTCAGTTTTATCAATTATTGAATTCACACTATTTTATTTGTTTTTTTCTTTCTTTTTAGTTGTTTTTTAATATTCCTATTTATTTTTTTATCATCGAAATGAAACGAAAAACCTTCATTTGTTTTCGGGGTGTTTTATTTTTGTTTGTTTTAAGATATATATATATATATATATATATATATATATATATATATATATATATATATTTCTTCCTTACAGCGAAACAAGTAACAAAATTGCAACCAAGTATTGCCGTAATTAATGAAAGAAATGATAAATCATAAACACATGGAATAAGTTTCATTTCATTTTCCTTTCATTTCCTTAGGATAATATTCCATATTCAAATAAATTCCTACTTCTTAATAAAATGGTGAGAAGAACTATTTTAGTCGCGGAGGCCGGTAAGTAACCAATCAACGTTACCAGGGCTTCAACGGCTAAATGGATGTGTTTTTTTCTTTTTTTCCCCCACCTGTGAGCAGCAGATGCAGTAGCAGCAGCAACAACAGTACTTTACTTTTTCTCGAGATGGGGGTCACGCTTCCACTAGGCAACGCCAGTTAGCAGGCACTGCTAGTTAAAAATAAATACGATTTAAAATAAAATAAATCAACTTAAAATAATATTTTTAAACCCAACGATTATAACAATAAATCGATTAATAACATCGACATTATTAAAATACATATTCTCTAATGTCATATGTAAATTAGGTAACAAATCGATCGAAGATTTTCTTTGAATATATAGTACATACATATATTACATATAGATATTATGGGGGAAAATGAAAAGTTTTCAGTATGGAAATTAATTTGAAAAACATTATACCATTCTTATATATTAATCAAATTATGAACAAACAGACAGACATGAATTAACTTTATCATAATAAATACACGGTACGATACAATAATCAATAGAAATTAACAATCCCTCCCACCAATTATATATTCTACGCTATAACTTTAAAACTGATGAAAAACAACTTAAAATTATTATACATAGATACGTATCCCCGTCAGCAATAACACAATTAAATTTATCATCTATATTAATAAAGAAGTCACAGGAATTCCTTTCTGGAAAAAGTATCGTAGGTTTGTAACAACAGATGACGCAGAAAAATTCAATACAAACCAATACCCCCTATCCCAAGTAGTTAACGAACACCTTTCCAGACACATTTAACCGTGATAATAAAATGCTATATTACATCCTTGAAGCAACACCATTAAAATTGCAACACTGTTTGAGGAAGCGATACATATTTTCATCTCTTAATATTTAGACCTATCCAAATATTTAGACGGCAATCAGTCGATACCGAGAGGCAGTCTACAAATTCCACAAATTCTACGCTTACACCGACCGTAACTGGCTTATACATAGGCAGATATATCATTATCTTTCTCATAGTATAATAAAAAAAAAAATATATATATATATATAAATCGCCCTCGAGAGAGTTCGCTGCTTTTAGGTGCCCACTAATTCTCTTATTCAGGAATGAGATCAGTCTAAATCAACACTTCAGAACATTACAATATGGCGTCGACAGGAAAAATACTAATTCGAACGGCGTCAATTTCAGTTAAAAGACAATTAATTTTCAACATATAACAACAGTGAATGAATCTTCCACCCCTTTGAAGTAACTAATGATTGTTTAGCTTTTCTGCTAAGACTAAAACATACAAACATGCTGTTATTACTAGATACAATACGTATCTTCTAGATTCTTCTTTCTTTCTTGTGGTCACTGCTGTTAGATGTAGACAACATACGAATAGTATCTGTACAGACGTAACAGTTTACAGGCGGGAAACGATGTTCACCGATATTATATCAGCCGCGGATTCCTGATTAACTAGCAGGACTTGTGGAAATTCCACAGAGACTCATTCGTATGTAATATATTGATGTTGTTATTCTGTACATGTTCAGCGTAAATGAAGATGCACTGCTATTATTGTATCTCTTTTGTAAAAACTGCAAAAGTATTCATCTAAGCTAGCAGGGACGCTCGGCGTAGCTCATTTGTAAATTACGCTTAGATGTGATCTTTCAATTATAGCAGGTTTCGTATTCCCTATTATAGAGTAAATGCTCTATAGATTTTTATATATTATAAAGTTGCAAGTACAAAAAGAAAAATATATTCCATTCGACTTGGGTGCATCAGATTGTATCGGAGCCGAAACCAAAACTTTGTTAGGATAACACTTTATTTTCTCATTCTGATGGCGTACAAGCGAATGACGATGTTTACACAGAATATAAATAAATAGCGTTCACTTATTTTTTATTTATAGATTCATATATCATAACGCCCTTAAACAATTGCTAATCGCACAAAATATACAATTAAATCTACATCTACACATGTGGCAATTCTGCTAAAAATCTATATAGTATCCTTGAAGTCATGATAATCGCTTAAAATCAAAGTAAATACTGGAACCTTAAAATTTTACTACGATGAGTTCTAACAAGAACTTTGAGAATTATTGGCATTTTAACACCCAGTACTCACTATTTCCTTGCGCAGACGGAACTACCACAAAATATAAACAAAAACATATTGCTTACAGGGACGGAACTCTCTCAAAATGTAAACGCAGCATTGCTTTGGAAAAGTAAATAAGGCACAAAATACCGACACGCCGCTACCCACCAAAAAAAACGACCTTAAAATATCGTTTTACGAATACCAATATTTAATTTTCTATTTTTGAGCGATTATCAAAACTTTAACGATGATATATATATTTTTAATTTATTTCTGTTGACGATTTTATTTTATTTTATATTCTTTACCAATTACTTAGGCGCCAAAGCTGTGACTTATCAAGTTGACAATTTCTTGTTAGAACTGAATAAACGCTTTTAAAGAAGTGAAAACACGAAAATATAAAGCAGGCAGGTTTCAAAGTAAATTTATTTTGCCACTTTTATTTTCTGTGGAGTATTTTATTTTATTATAATTCATTTTTTCCGAGCGATTATCGAGACTTCAAAGACGTTATCATTGTTTTTTTTTTCCTTATACATATGTGTTACCATACTGAATTTATTAGGGTATTATTTAGAAAATCAAATTCTTCACATGCCGAAAAAGAGGGTTTTGTAATTATTTTGTACTTTCATTTAAGAAGTTAAAAAAGGATGATGTGAATTTAATTTTTTCTTTTTTTACGGAAGATTTGATTCCCCTAAGCTAAAAAAAAAAGAAAAAAAAAGAATTGAACAAGAAACGGAAACAGCAAAGACAAATTTTTCTCTTCTCTGTCTTAATGTTGACGATAAATGCCCTAAAAATGTACCAGTAGAAGATGTGCTACAGCTACTTTTAGAAAGAAAAATACGTGCAGTATACCGAGAAGATAAACGATGGATGATTTGAAAGATACTGTCATCAGTCGAAGTGTGTTCCACTGATTTCGATCACTCTAAAGAGTTAATATACCGTGAGAATCCCTAACTTCGAAAACTTCTGTTTTTACTTATTATTTTTCTAATGAATCATTTTTCGGATATATGTGAATCATACTGGTTAAGGCATGACATCTAATTACGTAATGTTTTTCTATTAAATGCTTCTTTTAGAATCTGCCAGTAGTTGCAGGTTTTCGCTCCAAACCAGCACTAATCGCCAGTAACCAACATTACTGACAATCACGGATAGTAGCTTCCAATAGCTGTCAATGCCCGACAGTGGAAGCCAAATTATTTCATCTGGGCCACGGCCGAAGGTGTCCGCTATTTTCCAGAGAGGGCAGTAGCTACCAACAACAACTGTAGTTTAATTTGTTTTGTTTAACGATTCTATTATGGATACTGTTATGCTTCCACTGGGCAGCGCCCGTTAACGGGTCTTGCTAGTTTACTATAAAGGACAAAAAACTTCCAACCCTCTTATAAACAATAACGCATCACAGTCAGAAAACTCGTTAGAACCACCCCCGCCCAAAAAAAGCAATGTAATATACCAATTTATTTATCCTTTGGGAAACTGCCTCTCCAACAATTCTAGTAAAATAGTTACATTGGTTATACAACGAACACATTGTCCCAACGACTAATTCCATAAGTCAAAACCTAAGAAATCATTGATATCTACACTCAGAGTTTATGACAATTATGATTGAAAACATAAAAATCTTACCTAACAAAAAAACGACTCAAAATTCTAGAGGCTAGTATATAAAAATGAAACGTTTATCGGTAAATAATATTAACTACGAATCCAGTTGTTATATAATAAAGTGTCTAGGTACGTAATTAATGATAAGTAGGCGGAAAGGAGATAAAAAAATGTAAACTTTATCGTATTGTAATTTTAATTAACCTGTTTGTAAATATTGTCCATACATCCAATTATATACGCCTTAAACATGTGACCGCTTCTCCCAAGACGTACTTTTTATAAATAGTCACACGTTTTTAAACCCGCAGATAAAAAAAAAACTATGAATACGATTGCGGTTACAGTAGAAAACGTTACCAGAAACAATGTAACAACACGTTACATATGTAACAACACGTTACATATGTATCCTACATACAAACATTTGATAATTCTACAAAAAAGATTAATACGTAAATTTGAAAAAAGAAAACCGTAAAACTGCTTTTTGACATTATATATATATATATATATATATATATATATATATATATATATATATATATATATATACACAATAGCTGGCCGGCGGACGTGGCCCAGTCGTACATGATATTTTAATTCATGCAGATTGCATACGTATTATTATATAATCAATTCTCTATTTATTGTCATATATTACGAAGAATAATTTGCCTGGTTTACTAATTCTCCAAATAAATAAAGAAAAGTAATAATAATGATAATGTCGTGCATCAAATTCCGTCTGTGCTTTTTACAATAGCACGTCAGTTGATATTTGGGCTTTACGATGAATGCCCTGGAAAGTCACTTCTAAATAATGTCTAGTTATAAAATATGCAAACGAAGAAATAATTTGTGGCGATTTTAAATGGCACTTCTTCTTTTATCGCAAATTGAACTCATTAATAAGAAAAATTAAAAAATATTGAAGAAGTACTCCGGGCATAAACAGGAGTCACCCGATCTGCAATTGAATGCTCTTCCACTGAGTTATATCTCCAGATGAAAATAAATATTTTTTAAGAAGACATGATTCGCTAGAGATTTTAATATATCCCTTGGTTAGTGTAACGTTAAGTATTCCCCAGTGAAAATTATTCCTGTCATCTATAAGAGAGAAAGACTATTTTTAAGATCGGATTTTGTTCGATTCTCGATACTTATCTGATGGATCTCTATACAAAATATATCTAAGAACACTGCCAGACATATAAATTATCTTTGTGTGAAATTTGCAAACCATAGACTTAGTCGATTTGGAACCTATGAGGAAGAGCTCACACTCACAAAATGACTTATATATATATATATATATATATATATATATATATATATATATATATATATATATATATATATATGGGGGGTGCGAAGACAGATTGTCGAATAGAAGGAATTTCGATTATACAGAATTGACATAAGAATTCTTTTGATAATTTCGTAAATTTTTAAAATCATTTACAGTCAGATACATTTTTGAAAAACATTTTTTGATGATTTTGCTATTACATAATTTCAATCTGGCAACATATTCAATAGATGAGATATTCGCGAGATATTTTTGGAACAGGTTGAGATTAAACAGTTTTACTCTAAATTCTTCAGGAAACCCGTTCAAGGCATGAAATCAAATTAAATTTCGGTTTCGAGAACGGAGCTTTATTTTACTTTGGAAACTGATTCGCAAGCAAAATTTATTTGCCTTACAGACTTCTATAATTTTACAGAGTTTAACCACATCGTACGTTTTCTTATCACGCAATGTTATAGCCACCATTACTTAGCGTGAATCGCGGTCACTTTCGTTTATTTGACGCGAAAATGATAATAAAACAGTTAACATTGCCATTATCCTTATGAAGGAGGGATGTGAGATGGACTTGAGGTTATTGGTAAGAAATAATTTTTAAATTATTTCTCATGAATGAACACCATCAAAGGCACATGGGTCCGCATATTATATTTTTTGTTATACTGTCTGTCTAATACAAAACTCAACAGAATATAATTAAAAACAGAAAAACAATTTTAACACAGTTTCGAATCCTTAAACTATGCAGGTCGGTAAAAAATAAATTTTGTTTACGTTTGATAAGTTATATTTTGTATATTTTGTTTTCGAATTCTCGGCCTTTAAATATAATGCATGGGCGCCCAATTTACTTCTATTGGAATAGATGTAGTTCTGTACTAGGTCTTACTTCTGCTACTGCATTGCAACTTATACAGATTAAAAACTACTGGAGGACAAATCGTATTGTAGTGTTAGTTAGCTTCTGATAAATATAATACGATTTAAAATTAATAATGTAATGGACAAAATTTTATTACTTATATATGACAAATTGTCGCCTTTGTCTTGAAGACGGCCATCTTGGATTCTGCAGAAAAAAAAGGTCTCGCCTTCTTGATAACAGTAAATGAATCTATACCATATTTCACTACGTCTGTCTGTCCGTCCCACCTTATTCTCGGTAACGACTGTGCCGATTTGTGTGTTGTTTATTGATTTTTGTTACGACAAATAACTATTATGGTATCTATGCAATGCGTAATTAGGGATTCATAGAAATCAATAAGAATTCGTCACAACAGTGCTCAATATTTTCTCACTATTTCTCGGAAACAACGGAGTATATCTGCCTGAAAATTTGTCTGGACCTTTGTTATCAAAAATTATTGTCTAATTATTAGACAATACTTTTTGATAACAAAGGTCCATCCATCGGACATATACAATAGTACATATTATACTCTAATATATGCTAGGGTATATGTTCAATGCGCAGTTTAGTTTTAACAGATATTAATACGGAATCTTATTAAGTTCCATTTTTCCTTGGAAATTACTGATAAAGCTTAAATTTTGTATGGACCTTTGTTATGATTAAGTGTTGTGAACCAAGTATTGTGGCATTTGTTCGGTGCACATTTTAGTATCTAATGCAAAAATGAACACACATCTGATATTCGATCGTTAATTTGAATTAAAGAACTAATCAATCAACGGACTATATTTCTTTTATTTTCTTGTTTTTAACGGGCCTAGCTAATTCATACTCTCGTCATGATAAAAGTAATAAATAAAATAAAATAGATAAAATAATGTTAACGCACGTTTTCTCGTTAGATCAATGACGTTAAGCAACGTTAACCCTGATCAACTCAGATGAGTGAACATTTTGGCATATCGACGCTGTTTGTAAATGGGATACGTAACTTCAAAGGAATAAAAAATAAACTTTTAACAAGTAACCATGTTATTACTCCTCGTGGCGATGTACATGCGACTGGGGACAACTTATGATTTTATACTCCTTAGAAACATCCTGTCTCCAGTTAGACAAGTTTAGCCAAAGTGAATATTGCACCATGTATAAGGTAATCATTTCCAACCATTACTCTAATTCGGTTTAGATAGAATTCATCAGATATCTAATGTAAAGATTCAGAAGGGGATGATTTAAATAGCAATAAAGAGAAAGAGAAGAAGAGCCGCCTGCGTTAAAGAAAAAAGACCGCTTGCGTTAAAGAAAATAAGATAAACTCTAAATAGAGAAAAAATGAAAAGAATCGCCGTGAAAAGCTCAACTATAAAAGGTTGTTTTAAAATACATTCGGAGCCATGGTCGTTTTAAGACGATGCGAAAAAGAGAAAAGAAAACATTTGAAGAAACAAAGTTGCATGTCTTTATTGCCTGGGTAGTGTTGTTTTTTTTTTAAAAGTGCACCGGTGGTGTCAATGGCGATGAATGCGCTCATTTTCAGCCATCAAGTAGGCAAGGTCGAGTCTCATCAACCAGCCATTGTTCAGACAAACCGTTTCGTGTTTGAGAAGCACAAATATTTCCACCTGCTACAAAAGAGAGTAGACCATGAGAAAAGAAATTACCCGCCAATGGACTTGCATACACACACACACATACACACGTAGACACACGCTCATCTGTCCCCAGGCGAATAGTAAAAAATACAAGCAAAAGTCTTCGTGATAATGATCCCTTCCTTACGTGTTTGATTGGTTCATTCATTGATAACATTCGTACATTCCAGCGCTTCATTCACGACTTCGTTCGGATCGGCCAGCAATCATCGGTTTTAAACTTAGCAAGTCGGCTCGGCTGCCGGCCAAACTAGTATTTACACACTTCGTATCTACCTTCTCAATCGTCCCTCAATTGAAATGAGACGCACGGAATAATAAAAAGAGAATAAAACACTAAACAGATAAGCACGGTACATAAAAAAAGATTGCTTTGTTCACGCAGCATCCATGGCGCTACAGAGATGGGCTGGCAGCATTTAGAAGCCCGTATTTTAACTGGAACCAATAACAAAACAGAAAAACTTTCTTTTAGAAAACCCTACCTTCAAGCCATGACAATGCGATTGAGCATAGTGTTTATTAAAAGAGCTGGTGTATTTCTTTAAATTAATAAGTAGAAGTTAAAATAGATAAATAAATAAAACGTTGTATGATGACAAATCAAATAATTTAAGAAAATGGTTTTATGCACACCCGGGATACGGCATTAAAGATTAGTAACAACATACAATACAGTATATAGTACACATGTATATAATCAAATAACATCATAAATAACACCGAAACTAGTGGCCGGAAAAACATCCTATCCCACATCGTAACCTGAAAAAACATATCTCAAGACCACCGTATAACGGGGTTCTACTGTATATCGTGTTTTACTTGGTTGATTTGCAAAGGAAAACTGTTTGTCATTTAAATTAATCAAGAGAAGTTGGTTGGTTGTTTTTCTTTTACGGCATATCAACCCTTTTCAGATTATTTAATGCCGAATCCAGTAATTTTTAAGAAAAAAACTTTTTTTTTCAAGTTGGTTTTTATTTAACCCATAGCTGGGACCCTAACAGGTACTATCAATCCAACTCAAAGTGGATCTGGGAGCAATTAAAGGGTAGCTCCATACTACCCAAAGCCCACAAGCTGGGGCCTCACCATCGGATATAGTTTTATGTCATATCCAGGACCGATCAAGAGAAGTTACGAGAGATAAAAAAGAATAAAATTGATAAAGAAACTAAATTCATGTTTTTGGATTATTCGGACTATTGTCCACATCTTTAATATAATTTTCAGAACATTACGTTCTATGTAATCTCTGACGTTCTTCAGGTAAATATTGTTGAATTCAGAAATTTTCTCGGGAATCTGCATGGAATTTGAAATGGAACATTTAATCCAGGGTTGTAGCGAGATAAGAAAAAGAAGAAAAGAAAATATAAAGGGATTTTTATTTAATTTTTGGATCTTGAATATTGCATTACTTGAAATCTTAATTGTATATTTTAAATTTCACTGTAGTAAATATTACTTATGATTAATAAAACACAGCCTAATTATCCCTGCATAAGGTCGTCTCAGGCTTTATTAATTAAATTAGATACATTCTCATTTTTACACCCACACACCCACACACATACACAAATACACACACACACACCCATATATATATATATATATATATATATATATATATATATATATATATATATATATATATGTGGGGGGGTCGACTGGGTTGCTGAAACGCATATAATTGTCTGTGTATATTCCTGATTGGAGACCCCATGTGCTTATTTGTCTTCCCCCACCCTCTCGCAGTGACCTCTTTCTTCCTTTGTTTCCATCTTTCTTTATTTCCTTCCTTCTAGATATTTTCTTCTATGGTAGACAAAACGCCTGTTTTTGAAACGTTAAATTCCAAACCTAATCAAAGATGATTTCAAATATTTTCACATTTCTTGTGGAAGTGTAATCATGCTTACCCCATTTTTTTTTGTCTTACGTTCCTATGTTCTTCCTTTTATTGACATTTTTTTCGTTTTCTTTTCCTTTTCATTCATCCTTTTTATCCTGTAAAGTCTGGAGTTCTCTTCCCCTCATCATTCCCGCTTTTTTTAGCCTAAAATGCCACTTAACCTACCACTCATCCCCTTTAAATTTAGCATTTTAACATTTATTTTTATAAATATCTATACGTAATTATGTGCGTGTGCTATGTTGCTAGTTTATTGGAATAGGCCGGAAAGTAAAATAGTCGATTATTGTGATTATATATACTTAGATAGAAAAATGTTGTCGATGTGAAAATTTCTGTTAAATTGAAATATTTACATTAAATAGTTCACAGGAATATTAACGTAGGAATGTTAAAACAAAAAAAAAATGTTAGAACATAAACAATGGAGATGATTTTAGTGATAGCATCAGGTGATTATCTTAGTGGCGTATACTAATTACGTCATGTAGATGAGGTGCTGGTCTTTTTGAAATACATGGAAATTAGTTAGAGTTAGTCAGAGTCGGGAAGGAATACAGTCTACAGATTGTTATGGCACCAAGTAGAGGGTTAGAAATGGCGATACTTAGAATCTGCATTGCAACATTCCAAATAGAATATATATATATATATATATATATATATATATATATATATATAGAGAGAGAGAGAGAGAGAGAGAGAGAGTGGCAGATATAAAGAGGCAAAGCTAAATATATATATATATATATATATATATTTATATATATATATATATATATATAGCCGAAT
Source organism: Euprymna scolopes (assembly GCF_053919585.1). Lineage (NCBI taxonomy): Eukaryota > Metazoa > Mollusca > Cephalopoda > Sepiida > Sepiolidae > Euprymna > Euprymna scolopes. Next base: position 17,023,440 of record NC_136489.1, on the reverse strand, counting down.
AATTGCAGTTCGATAGGAACCTGCGTCTGAGATTGTTTGTCGACAGGTATTTTCTCTCTCGCTATTTAAAGCACCGCTGTGAACCATGTACGAACTGATACGCGTAAACATTAAATCAGTCGTCATCTTTTCCTTTCTCTCTCCTGCCTGCAACTCTTCTCTCCTGCATAGCTCGCAGAATCGGTCACTTTGTGTCGACACACTGAATTTAATTGAACATGAATGTTTCACAGTGAAATATTGAGGCACAGCTGGTAAACATTCACCGCAATCATTAGCGTTTTCGATGTTACCATGGTTGCGCAGTTGCCAGTTTCCCGACCGTTTCATTCACGTCGCGTGGCTCAAACGGTTCGCTCACAAATGCATTTCGCGAATTAAACGCTAAACCGAGTAGAATCCCATTTACTCGAGAAGTTATTTAACAACTTATTATCATATTACTAATACTACGACCACTACTTTGGTCATTGTTTGCAGTGTAACCTTCGAATTTGTTCACGATGTTTTAGTCTAACTCGGGAATCTTTCGACAGAACTTCGGAATCTGCACGCAATTCCAAAATGAACCCTTTATTTAATCCACACAGATGACCTTAGTTTATTTAATCTGACGATTTCTTACGAGGATAAAACGATCCAAATTCTGTGTTGCCTGGTTGCTATACATATTTTCCTAACATTCGACCTATCCCACATCACGTATTGAGCACTGTTGAAGTCAATACTGAAAACCGATGTATAAAATAGATCGCCTTATAAAATTTTATGTGAATATATATATATATATATATATATATATATATATATATATATATATATATAGTCTTTGAAGTTTTAAAGCTATACAACTATACAAACAATTTTTTTTATTCGTTAGAAAACCATCTAGTCATTTAATCAACTGCAATCACTGCATCAACTCGCTCTCGAATTTACTATAGTACCAATAATTTACTTTTCAAGGGATCATCAGTTGTTTACCATGAAACACTGTTTCGGGGATTTAAAAACAAAAGAGTATATTACAACATTGCTATATATATATATATATACATATATATATATATATATATATATATATATATATATATATAGTAACTTATAAAATATATATGGCGATTAAGCTACACTGAATATTTTGCGTGTCATCCACTATAGGATTCGTCAGGCTTATGCGCATAAGCCTGACGAATCCTATAGTGGATCAAACGCAGAATATTCAGTGTAGCTTAATCGCCATATATATTTTATAAATTACTAACTAGCTCTACCTACGTATTGAGCACTTTTGAAGTAAATACTTAAAGTTTACGCATAAACCTATACTTTCGTATATTAAATTTATGTGAGTAAATGAAGTATATATATATATATATATATATATATATATATATATATACATGTATATATATATATATATATATATATATATATATATATATATATATCCAGAATAAGATTCTCTTTTTAGGAAAATTACGGTGAAAACTTTTTAGGTGATTACGTTGAAAACTTTGAACAAGTTATCGCGACTTGTTTTCTTTTGCCAATTCGCAATTATAATATTTTGTCGTGGCAGAAATAAAGTTATAATTAGAATTCACGAGAAATTAAACGAGTGATTCTTCATTTTTCAAGCGATTATGTGTAAACAGTCTGAAAAATATAATAAATTAAACAAAAAAGTAGTTTTACATATAAATATATATTTTAACGGAAATTGATAACCTTTTCGGACAAAACAGCGTTTTAAGGACCTAGTCAATTCTTTTTGTTTAAACTTTTCGCGTGTTACTGTTCTTGATCAAAATTTAGTATAACATAAGTCATTGTAAAGAGTCATAAAAAACACGTAGTACTAGCCCTAAGTAAAAATAAAGCAATTGCGAGTGGTTTATGACATTGTCGGTCAAATTCAGCTTAGTGGTTAAAAATTTGGTTAGTTGCCTTAAACGTTAGAATAGCCTGGAAATAGGGGATCATTTTACGCTAAATTTGTATGTACAACTCTACATTAATTTTATTATTATTTTTTCAGTGTGTTCACACATACTCGCCTAAATAGGTAGAATCTTATTGAGGGGGTGATTTTAAATGTAAATATAATTTCTTTTCTATAATTTGATAAATTTCTAAACATTTATTTTTTATTTATTTTCATGTATTTTATCCAAGGTTTTGATGAAATGAGATTTTCACCACTGTTTTTCAAACGTGGCTAAAAATGTAATAAAACCTAGGATGGTCGGATCAGAGAACAGGAGAGAGCAAGTCTCCGCCTGAAAAATTAAAAAATAAAACTTGCCAAGAGTGACTTAATCTTTTACTGTGAACTCTGAGGGGTAACATACAGATTTTTAATATCTAGGGCTAAAATAAGTCTGAGCATATCAAAGGGTTTCCTAAGGCAATAAAAATAAGTGAACTCTTGATTATTTAATTTGTCTGCTATAATGTACCAATAAAATAATTAAATTGAACCAGGAATCTAAATTTATGTTATAAATAAACATTCCTCTGATTAATAAATAAATACATATGTGTTTCTTTCTTTATAATTTCCATGAAAAAAAATAAAAGAATCGTTTTGGCATCGGAAATGAGACTGAAATTTTCCTAATTCCGATACCGATTCCGATACCGATTTTGACATTCGTAAAAATTCTAATTTTTCTGATTCCGATCCCGATCAATCGTTCCAACACTAATATATATATATATATATATATATATATATATATATATATATATATATATATATATATATATATATATATATATACATACAATAAAACTCCTTTAATTTGAACTTCCTCTAAAGATCAACTTCCTCTCATTTGGACTTCCTCTCATTTGGACTTCTTCTAAACCTGGACTTTCTTTAAACTTGAACTGTCTCGTCATTGAAATTGTATTAGCATATTTGATGCGGAGTTGCAGTTAAACTGTTTACATGGTGTAGTCAGATATTGCGCAGAAATGTTAATATTGGTACTACGTAATTAATGTAGATTAGCTATAAATAATTAATTTACACTAACTGTATTTTTTTCATATTGCTATATTTAAAATAGTGTAAAACAACCCATCACAATGGCTTGCAACTCTAAAAGAAAACAAGTGACACTGACTTTACTCGAAAAACGTCAAATTATAGAAAAATTAGATGCTGGAGTTGAAAATAACGTTATATTGAGAGATTATAAAATTGGAAGAAGTACACTGTTTTACATCAAAACGAAAAGGAGGAAATATTGAAGGCTGCTTCTTTCTCTCCAAATAAAAGACATGTCAAAAGAAGGACTCTTCGCAGAATAAAGCAAGTTGAATTCGATCGAATATTGCACGAGTGGTTTGTAGCAAAACGGAACGAAGGTGTAGCAATATCTGGGCCCACGTTAAGTGGTAAAGCAAAATCTCTTCAGGAAGAGTTGATCGCTTACGGAATACAATGGCAGCGCCCGAGACCTCAATCGATGAAAATAGAACCTGCAATGATACTCATTCAATGAATAAGTAAAAACACTGTATTTTACATGAATGTATGATTTCTGTAGATGATAACTTAGCTAATAAATACCAAACAAGTAAGAGTAGATTTAATTTATTTTCAATGTTTTTGTTCCTGGTAATAATATGTAAAAATTCTTACTTGCAATATATCGTAAACTGAACTTAATAAATACTTGAATTTCATTTACTATTTCTTAATTCTTAGAAAATTAAAGTTAACTGCAGCACATTTTCTTTTTTACCACGAAACTTGGACATCATTCTTTAATTTGAACGAAGCGGATGTTCAAATTATAGGAGTTATACTGTATATATATATATATATATATATATATATATATATATATATATATATATATATATATATGTGTGTGTGTGTGTGTGTGTGTGTGTGTGTGTGTGTGTGTGTTTGTTCAAACAAAAATCCTAGTACTTTGCGTCTAGTTAGATAACTTGCTTTGTGCAGTGTATCCCATAAAGTTAGTCGCCATAAAATGAAGTCTAACTCGTCCAATCAATCAACGTGAATCTCGCTCATCCGTTTATTCGCACGCGTTTAATTCATCAAGCCGCTCGAACATTAACGTCTTAATTGCCCTCTGTCCGCGGACGTTGATCCCAGCATCTCCTTAAATACCATTCGCTCCTTCTCTCACTTAAGCCATCAAATGCCAGTACATTACACGGACTTATTTAATTCTCACAGAGATTGGTGCCATACCAAAATCCTTCACTTACCGAACAACGCCTCGTCTTTATAGGCGATCATTCGTCATGCGAACGACGATCACTGAGTTGCGATAATGAGATTAACTGTAATTACGTCGCCAAGCATACAAGCGGTGTCAAAAGAGAATGGCTCGTTAGTAAATACGGAATAGTATTGAATTAACTTATTTAGTTATTTATATACCCCAGGGAGCTTCGCCAAATGATTTAGAACAAGATTCCCTAAGTTTTTACGGTATGTGCAGGTTTTTCAGTTAGTTCGGGATCTAGTTTTATTATCTCCCCTCATCCATGCAGCCACTCTTTAATATACATCTCACCTGTCTGTTTTAATGTATGTATTTTTGCATGTCTGCTTAAAACTTTCGACAGATTTTCCCGAGATTGATATCAGTTTTCAGCTCCACCCTTCGCACGACATATATGGAAAAATTGGCCAAGAACATTAATTTCTTCACCCTCAAATTGGCACTTTTATACAGGGAGGGGTCGTTATTTTCGCCGAGATTTTCGAAAGTTATCCCCTCTTTTCGATTGTCTAGCCTTAATTTAAACCACCGTCACTTCCGGTTTGGCGATGGGCTCAAAGGCAAACACGTCACATTTTTAATTTCACTTTCTTTTCCTCCTCTTGCGGTACGGGCTCGAGCCTACATGCCTACTACAATTTTTTTGCTCAACAGACACTTACAAACACCCGGGCAACGCCTGGCACCCAGGCTAGTCTATTGTATAAAGGACAGTTGTATGTAAATGCCCGTATGTACAAATAGAAGTAAATATATCCAAAACAAAAATTTGCTCATGTACTTGTTGTCTCCGTGTTTCTACTTTCGTTTTTCTCGCTCATATGACCCTATTCTAAATTCGGAGCAGTAGGCTTGCATTAATACACTTTTCTTTTTTTTTTAACATAAAAAAATGTTTCTTTTTTCTAAAGTTTAATCGTACACTGGTGTAATTATTGCACGATAAAAAATAATGACATAAAAACAAAAACATTTTTTGCGAAATATTTCATCAAGTAAAACTTCCATTTCTTTTTTCTTGATTACTAAATTAAAATAAACATTCTAGAAAATTGAATGTTTTCATAGAATTTTTAATAGATTACATCTTGAAATATTACAAGCAATAACACGGCAATATATCAATGGTTCCCATTTTTCTTGTTTCGAATTATTTAATCAAATTTGCTGGAATAAATTTTGAAATTTAGTAATGAAGTAAAAAGGAAAGATCTGGTCATTGATTTCATGTAATTATTTTGATTGTTCAATAATTTATATCATTTTAAACTTAAAAAATATATTGTTAATGCAATTTTATAAAAAAACATGTCCATCGATGCCGACCGACTGCTACAAATTCGGAATAGGAATATATGATCGAGAAATAAACAACAAAATTAGAAACAAGATTCGTAAAGGCATTTTTGTAAAGTTTGGAGAGAAGTTGAGTAACCTCAGCGAAGCATTTTTTTTTTTAATAGCACAGCCGGTATGAGATCGGGTCTGCAGGCTTTTGAAGTGTCAAGATTTTTTATTATGTCATGCACTTGAGAAGAGGTGATTTCCAGATCGTCTAGTGTGGCGTCTATCCGCAATGGAAAATCAGGGAGAGAGTGGTTTGGTGGGTGTAATGTGGCGTTTGAGGCAAACCAACCGGAAAGCATCTTAACTTTCTCGGTTGCCGAGCAAACAACCTCATGATTGTTTGATAGTGGGGGGAATTGTTGTCTGTCCATTATTTACTACACTACTGTAGATTTTCCAAAAATCACAAGAATTTCTACCATAATCACATCTTTATCAGTATTCCCGAATGGGTTATGGGAATTCGTTCTACAATCATCGGGTACTGTGGCCAGAAATAGACGTTGGGTATATTGATCTTGCTGGTCTAGGAATTGTGTCGAAAATGTAAACGTCGTTGTTAGAGAATAACACATATATAGAAGCTATGTATTGAGCTACCAGCTACGTCTATGCAAGTTGAGAAAAAAGCCAGTTACTATATTTGACATTGAAGTCACAAAATGCATGTACTTGTGCGCTAGTATCGAGGGCGAGTGTTGTATCTAATGCTACCAGAGATTTTGTTTATTAGGATACAGTCATGGGTCAGGGAAGATCGGTAAAAAAATATAACTAGCTAATGTTATGTTGCATGTTAAGTCTGAAGCACATAAATGCCTGGTCGTCTGATTCTAGTTTTGTTTCTCTAATCAAGAGAAGGGCGTTTCGAATATAGACTGCAAGTCCGTGCATATGTCTGTCTAAATCCTTACGGCAGAGTGGGAGATAACCAGGCGTGTTAACGTGGTTAGAGAGAATGGAGGAGTGTAGGTTAGTTTGACTTAAGGTTCAGATATTCGGAGTGTTTAATAGGAGAAATGATTCAACATCATCTAAATTAGTTCTAAGCCCGAGGATATTCGTAGATGCAAGTTTGCTCCTGGTTTAATCGTAATTTGTTCTTAAACTGTCATTTTATTTTAGTTAAAAGTTTCAGTTAGGGTGAGAGGTGCTAGACAAGTGGTTGTGCAGAATACCAGACATGCAACACAAGTTGACCATCTACTGGCTCTTTATCTAAAGGATCGATGCCTCAGCAAACCCCATCGGAGGTCAATGCAGGTTTCCCTTCCATGCGAGAGATGACACTACAATCATCCCGATATTATACATGTGTTGATAGACCATTGCTCTAAGCGCTACTAAAGAGTAAGGGCTTCTGTACTATCAGCCGGAAACAGTCGGAAACAGCAGACAAGAACTGTCAATCCGGTGCCCTTAACCCATCAGACAAAAGTCAACCCAATCCAATTGCACTGGTATATGTGGCACGCAAGCACCACCACAGTGCTCAGTTTAGAAGAGTGGGGCGTGGCTGGAGCGGGAAAAACGGCGTTCATTGCCTTAGTACGGAAAAAGGTCGACCATTGGGTGGTTCTGTCGAGTCCCTGTTATAGTACCTCTGCGCTTGGCTTATGGGTAAAGAAGGAGCATGAGAGCCGGGCGAAAGACAGACCCTATCTATTCCTCTAGTAGTTAAAGTTTGTGAACCTGTAATTTGTTTGAGTGATTAGCTCTAGGAAGGTTCACAGTTTTACTTCTCCTATACGGATGACTTGGGAAAATCTACGGGTCCGTCAGCACCACAGGTGTTTGCACCGCGCGTGAGTCCTTAACCAGATATTTCTGGGAAGTTTATGTCAATGGGTTAAGTAGAGTTTATATCTACTAAAACGTTACACTCCTCAATTGATTAAAAAGGACATTATTATGCTTTCCATTTCATTGTTACCGGAGAAGGGAATAAATAAGAATTCATGCCGTGGAAGCAACTAAATTTCCAACAGGTTGGTTTAAGAGAGGGGGTAATATATGATTAAGATATACTTCATGTTAGTTTAGAATAACATGCTTAAATATGATTAACTTGATATTAGGATTTAAAATTTGGTGCCCAAACTCTGAATGTTTAATATAAAATGATGATAATAAGTATATTCAATATAGATAGAAATAACGACATAGTTGTGATTTCGAATAGACTTCAGTACACGTATAACGGGATAATAAATAATAAATTTTGTCTCAAGGATCGGTTTTTCATTATTATGTACTACTTCCCCCCAAAATATCCGACGTATTTCTCGAGGAATCTATCATATAAAATAATGTTGCATGTGTGTCTGTGCAGTTTAAGAGAGATTGGGTTTTGTTAGGTAGAGAGGTGTGATTAAGGAAGGGGTAAAACGAAGGTGTGGGAAAAGAGATAAAATATAGATAGATGGAATTGTGAGAGAAATATCTTGCACTTTTGCTCTGTGCAACGCCGAATAGCCCTGCTTTTTAATTAGAGAAAATGTGTTGCCAGTCTCTTACGACAATTTTATTTTGTTTTCACCGAAAATGGTCGAATAAGCTCCAATCTTTGAGTATTCCTTCTAAGACAGAGTAAGAGTTCGTATTGCAACCACAATAGACCGATACCATTCTCTTTTCTTTCCACGCCATTTATAATTTGTTACAAGTTTTTAGGAAATGTTAGTTCATCTTTGTGGAGAAATGCGTGACTTACCTGGATAGACCACGTGCGGGTCGGTCACCGAAAATAAATAAAAAGAAAGAAAAGAAACGGTCAAGACTCTTATTTATAGAGTAGTGATCACGTGAGTTAGAAGAATATGCAAATAGAGGTGAACGATTTTGCGATATAAAAAGCCTGTGTTGTTAAGAGGAGGGGCAGACTGTTGGCAGAAGTCAGTGCTGTCAGACGTGCTTTAGAGTTTTGTTATTATATGCTTTGTTCGATTGTTGGGAGAGAGAAAAGAGAAGAGGAGGAACCAAGAAGACATTCTGCAGATACTTGACTTTGTGTTGGTTTTAATCTTTAACATGCTTCCCCATCTTTAAGTTTTTTGTACTTCGGGCAACAGCCGTTTGATTCAAGAATGTGGAGTTATTTCTGATACCATCGACTTATCGACTAAAGTGACAGGAATTAAATAAGAGGAATATGTAATTATAACAAGATAAAAACCGACAATATCTCTTCTGTTATGAAGGATCTGTTTCAATAACAGCACGCAAGTGCAATGACTTCGTTAAAAGTTAAAAAAAAAAGACAGAATGAAACAACTTTGTTTTAACACTGCCAAACTCCTGTAAAATCTATTGAATAACGTGATACAAAGATTGACCATGTGTATTCCCTCTTGCTGCCAGTTTCAATTATCCAGGATCCATTTGCACCGGTAAATTGGAGGGCGATAAGTAATATCAGACATCATTATTCGACAATAATTGAAAAGAAAGTTAGTAATTCGGGGATCCAAGAAGGACGAGTGCAAGCCATTATTACAGGGTTTTACACGAGGCACAGGAAGAGAGAATCGCATTTAAGGAATGGCAGAGAAATGTACTGCAATGATTGCGTAGGGATTTTTATGTAATAGAGCTAAAATTCAAAGTGGGAAATTGAAGCATTATAACGAGTCGGCCATTGTGAAACCGATTGCAACTCAATGGGGGAAGAGCTTATCGCATGTTAGATGCCTTTGCCAAAAAATGCACGTTTCGTTTGGAATGATTACTTTGGTTATCAACACTGATACAAACAACGTAATTCTGTAGGAAAGCGATCTTAGAAACAGTAATCGATTAAAACCACAATAACATTCAGGGCCTGAGTGTTATATGCACCTTTATAAAAAGATTTTATAATGATAAAGCGTAGCTAAGCAGAAATACTTGGTGATATTTAATAAACTCTCTCTCTCTATTTCTATATGTCTGTCCGTCTGTTTTTATCAATCTCTCTCCCCCTCTCTCTCACTCTGTATATATATATATATATATATGCATGTCTATCTATGTATATATCTATCTATCTATCTATCTGCTGCTTGTGCCTGTTCTAAAAGTATTTTAATGGAGAATGCTCTGACGAACTGCAAGCACTTGTGCCCTAAGGACGTAAACATCCTCGACAAACTCGACAGGCAGCTAAATCTCATCCCACATAGTAGATATCCCTAGATGTAAAAGATATTTCTACTCCAGTAGTTTCTTCCCCAGAACCGCTAGAGTTTGGAATTCAATTCCAGATCTCTGCTTCCCTAACTGTACTGAGGTGCAGAAGTTCAAGTGTAACGTGAACAGACATCTTGCTGGCCAAATCCCCACATACTACCCCAGTAGATGTTACCCCTGATAGGAGCCCCTTACACCAAAGTGGCAATGTGCCTTGTTTGGGGTGAAAATGTAATAATAATAAAAAATCTATGTATGTATGTATGTATGTATGTATGTATCAATATATATATATATATATATATATATATATATATATATATATATATATATATATATATATATGGGTTTGTGTGTGTGTGTGTGCTACATTATGGCGGTGTTAATATGACCCTGTACATATTGGTATCAAATTAAACGTATGTTGTATATAGTTGAATTGTACGTGTGTTTTTGTGACGTACTTATGGTGCGGAGGTTTATGTATATGTGCACTGTTTGCATTGTGATGTGTTAAATGTGTACATATCACTAATGAATGTCGGTCGTTATCTTATTATAAACCGACCTTGTGTGTGTATGCTGTATTGGGTGTGAAACGAACTGCTGTTCTCAAATCCTTCCTGTCTATTTAAGCATGGACTCGGTGTTAGTGTGTGCGTGTCTAGGTATTAGTGCGTTAGGTGTAAGGTGTTAGGTGTTAGGACGCGCGTGTCAATATATAATACACGTAACAAATATATCATTTCTCACATGTTTCTACTATTGTTTATTCTGGGAAGTTTGTAAACTGTCATCGAGGAGTTGGAATCTGTTTACAGGAACACTACAAGACAGGACTCAATATGATGTGGAATTTTATGTATTTTATTCACTTCCATGTATTTGTCATAGCATGAGGAGACTCCTTTTTGCCCAGTTGTCCCTTTTGGCGTCTCAAATCCAACGCAATACTATGTCTATGCAAATCCGAACATGTCACACTTCAAACAACACGTCCCTCCCCGAGTCCGGTGCAATATGATCGGTCCCAGAGTTTGGCATTTGACAACCTGTCAAAACATGACGAATCAGACCTCTGTTGTCCATTCATCGCTAGATAGATAGATAATTATAAAGACAGACATGTAGATAGATAGAAAAATAGATAGATAGATTAATAGATAGATAGTTATATAAAAGATAAATAGATAGATCCACAGAAAATAAGATAAACAGATAGATAGACAAGAAATAAGCAATTTACTGCTTTTACTTGCGCTTCTCTAACGTATATATATATATATATATATATATATATATATATATATATATATTCCAGTTATAAACTATCTCAAAGTAAAAAAAAACAAAAAACAATGTTTTAATAAGATTGTGGATACTGCTCAATACAAAGAACAAGATATAATTTTATTCAATTTAGGAAAATAAAATCAGTCGCGACAATATATGTTCTTCTTCAATCTGAGAATATTTCGTTAGGCGAAAAAATCTTTCGGTTCTTATCGAGGCCAGTCTTTTAATGATAAGCAACTACTTTTAATGAAAAGGCTAACCTCGACGAAAGTTATTTGTCATTAGGGAAATCATCTTAGATTGAAACAGTGGGTTTATTGTGTTTACTAATGGTAATTTTAGTTTACCTAAATTGAATGAAATATTATATATATATATATGTGTCTCCATATATATATACATATATATATATATATATATATATATATATATATACGTTTTATTTTTTATTACCGTATCTTTCTCTATAGTTACATTATTGTTTCAGCAACCTGGCCGTTTTTTTGGCCGTCTGTAGCTTCCTCAGACTTTTACAGAATTGTTCGTTGTTATGGGATGAAAGAGTGAAAGAGGGGAGGGGTGCGAGAAGAGCGGGGGAAAAAGACACGTAGATAGATAGAAAAACGCATATTTGCTCTACAACAGTATAGAGCACTTTCTTCAGTTTTTATTAATTACCATTTCTACTATCTATCTATCTATCTATCTCTCTCTCTCTCTCTCTATATATATATATATATAAATATATATATATATATATATATATATATATATATATATATAATTATTTGCACAGTCAAACAAAGTCGCACCTCAGGAGAGCCATGACAGAAAACTCGAATCCTGGATATCCGGTTTGTTAGCTGTCATAAATCGTGTGATGTGCGACGTTCATTGATTGTGGAAATAATTATATAATCTCTCACATTCTGAAAATTATATACAGACATACATACATATATACATATATATATAAAACATTTTCAGAATGTGAGATATATATAATGTTATATATATATATATATATATATATATATATATAGAGAGAGAGAGAGAGAGAGAGAATGACAGAGATAGAAGCCTGGTTTTAGATGGTTAGAATGTTATCTTTATACGGTTACGGCTTATGTAACCTCTGATTTTCCTATAGTCCTATAGTGCCTCTTGTAGAACTAAGGTATCTTTGTAATAAACTAGGGAATTTCACGAAATTTCAGTCGAAACTTTTAAAATAAATCCATAGGGTCAGATTGTTCTCGATCTATAAAAATCGATCGGGTAGTGGTCTTCATTAATTAGGAAACGTAGAAAACTTTGTTAAAATGAACAAAAGTTATAGGATGTTTGCTTAGAATGAGTTATTTTTGCCAAATTGACAGTTGGATATGGTTATGCATTTACTCAATTTTAAATGAAATATAAGTTCCTCTTATTATCTTTAATGTGAATTGAACAGATACTATAATACTTAGTTCGCTGTACTTAATCAAAACAAAGGTCCATACGAAAGGTCATGCAGGTCGGTTCTGTAGTTTAGTGTTTAAAACGCAACTGTTGTGATCTATTAATAATGGAAAATAAATCAAATTAGATATAAATTAATTTAAATATAAGTTAAATAAATCAATTTAGAACATTTAGTGACATGTATATTACGACCAGAAAATAATTTTTTTCAGTGGTCTGTTGCCATTCTTCCATATACAGCGCCTTTTATTTCCCAATAGTGACTTTTTTACGGACTGAACAGTTTTGAACTAATGTCCTCATAAAAACAATAAAATTAAAAAATATATAACCATATGTCTAGAATCCTTATTACAATTTTGATCAGAATCCATTAAATTGTTCTGAACATCAAAAATGCCTAAATTAAAAATTTAATATTGGACGTTCAAAAAGAAAGTAAAATTCAAAAAATCTTGCTTCATTGATTTCTAATAACTAGAGATCAAAATTTAACATTTCAAACGGGTCTTTTTCTGATTTTAAGCGCCTGTCAGTCTTCTGGTAAGGATTAAGCTTAGCGTTGCATAACTTCAGTGATTTCATTAGAGCAAACACATACACTCTATGTTACAATCTAAATCAGGTAAGTGTACAGATAAAATTAGATAGTATATCGATATACAGCGCCTGGTATTCCTGTCTAATAAGCCGAAAAGTTACTTTTTATGAAATTCCTATTACATGAAACGCAATAACATGGGGTGACCATTCAGCTCCCTAACTCATGATCATTTTCAAATTTATCCTGGAGCTTTCCACTTTAATTATCAAAGTCTGTTCATTTCATCCATCGTTTTCAATCCTCTCACCATGTTGTTCATTGTTCATCTTTTTTTACTTTAACAATTACAAGACGCCTCGTCAACCACCGATATTCATGAAAAATAACAGATTACCTGAGTATTCCTCGGCCTTACATTCATGGGCAATAGAAACCGGAACAGATACACTACGAAAGCTTCTGCAAAGAAAGTGGGTTCCATTGTCCTATAGGCTACTCACACCTGAGAATATCCTGTACCTGTACGACGCCACCATTCACGCATGCATGGAGTATTGTTGCCACATGTGGGCTGGTCCATTTACCACTATTCTCTCCCCATTGGATAGACCCCCCCCCCACAAATCTTCAATCTAATAGGTCCTACTTTGCCAAAAAATCTTCAATCCCTGTCCGATCGCTGCCTTGTTGCATATCTGTCGGTGTTTTACAAATATTCTAAAAGAATGTGCGCTGATGAACTCCTTGCACTTGTGCCCCCTTGATGTGCATATCCCCGAAAAACTCGCTTCGCAAAAAAAAAAAAAAAAAAAATCAGACTCCTTCACTGCTGAGTTACCGAAATGCAAAAGAACTTTCTAATCTAATAGTTTCCCCACTCGAACAGATAGACTTGGGAATTCCCTTTCTTCTACCTGTTTCCCTGACTCTACTGATATGCAGGAGTTTACACGTAACATAAACAAAAATCTTTCCTATAACCGGTTCCAAATAGTAGCCCTTCCGTTCAAGTGTTAATATGTCTTATTAGGGGTAAACGTAAGTAAAAAACAAAAACAAAACCCAATACAACCGGCCGTTATCTTTAAATAGTCTTTATGCTTTTATTTTTTTTTATTTTTTATTTTTTTTACACAGTGGTCACCACTTATCAAGGCCCGGAAGCCACTCATGGATAAGGGTTATTGCAAGTTCATTACGTTAGTGTGGAGATTTGATGAAGTGTTTACTTAAGGGGGCGGTTTATTAGGAATTTGTTAACGTTGGACTTGAAGACATCCAAGTTGTAGTCAGGTGGAAAGCAGGCAGACGGAACAGAGTTCCACAGGCGTGCAGTTGTAAGAAAGAAGCTTTGTTCATGGAATCCACGTTTTGATTTAGGCACAGATAAAGAGTGAGGGAAAATGTTCACAGTTGATTCGGCTAGACGGGTGTTTTTCGTGAAAGATTGGCGAGGGGGGACCAGAGATTGGAGTTCAGACGAGCACCTGCCATGGAAATAAAGATAAAACAAGGATAGGCTCGCAATGTCGCTTCTGTGAGAGAGAGGTTGCAGGGTAGAGAAAGAGGCATCCCCTACTAAGCCACGAAGTCTATTTTGTACTCTGTCAAGGCAGGATAGACTGCTTTTAGCAGCTCCTGCCCAGATATGGCAGCAGTATTCCGTACTTGGCTTTTATATAGATAGAGAATTGCATCAGTAGTGAGATATCTTCTGGAGCGGTAGAAGGATCCCACCATCTTTCCAGCGACCTTGGCAACAGACTTGATGTACGTCTTCCATTTCAGATCAGGAGTAAAGGTCAATCCCAGAAGCTTGTCAAAACACGGGGCCTCTCTCAGACGAGAGCCACCCATCCCAATTAATGCCAGATGGGGATCAGAGCCTTGGTGATTTAAGGATATGAGTTTGGTTTTAGATGCATTAAAGGTAACCAGCTACGTCTTCCCCCACTAAACCACGCGCTCGAGATCGGAGGAGAGAGAATCAGAGAGAACTTTGTCATTTACAGCCTTTGATGTGTTGTCGTAGATGGTCGTGTAATCAGCAGAGATGTCAACGAATGATTTAAGTATGTGTTTAGAGAGGTCATTGATGTAGATCAGGAAGAGAGTTGGGCCCAGGATAGACCCCTGAGGGACTTCAGCATTAATACTGCAGGCCTCTGATTTTTGTCCATCGACCACTACTCTTATTAGCCTATCGGAGAGAAATGATTTTATGATTGAGAAAACATTTCCAGGTATACCATAGCTGGAAATCTTGTGAAGTAGACCCTTATGCCATACCTTGTCGAAGGCTTTTGATGTCAAGAGCAATTGCCCTAGAGAGGAAGTCTTTGTCAAGAGATTCACTAATCCTGTGAGATATAACCGTCAGCACATCTGCGGTAGATCTTGCAGAGCGGAAACCATATTGTGTGTCACTAAGAAGGTTATTCCTGCTGAGGTGGTTGACTATTTCTCTATTTAATATGGATTCCAGCAATTTACTCATAACACACAGGAGTCTTATTGGTCTGTACTGAGAGGGAGATGACTTATCACCTGAATTCTTAAATACAGGGCAAACTGATGAGGTCTTCCAGGGAGTCGGAAAGCACTTCTCCTTAAGGCAGCGCTTAAACAATTTCGTAAGTATGGGAGCAAGTTCTGGTTGAAGCTTTTTTAACACTAAAATTGGGATGCCGTCAGCGCCAGTTGCTTTACTGGAATCAAGGTTCTTGATTAGCTTGGTTACCTCATGCACGGATATTTGTATGTTACCTAGCGTGTTCTGTGTTATAGGAGGAAATATGGGGAGTTGATGGCCTTCGTCGCATAGGGTAGAATTAGCTGCAAAGTTCTTTGCAAATAGTTTGGCCTTGTTTGACGCTGACGAGATGACCTCTGGTCCATTGATAATGGTTGGGATAGAACGCACACTTCTGTTCAGGATCCTATTTGTTATTTGCCAAAACTGGGGGGAACCAAGCCTCTGATCAGCTTCCTTTGATTTAACAGACTGAGCATATAGCTCTCTTGCATTTTTTATTACTCTTTTACAGTGGTTGCTGGCAGTCCTGAAAGCATCTTTAGTCTCAGTGCATCTATTACGTTGGTAGCTTTGGAAAAAGTGATTTCTGTCAAAGCAGTATACACATTCACATAAATGATTAAATATATATTCGTCTATAATACTTAGTACACAAAATAGTATATAAAATGAAAGTCGAAACATCCGCCATATTCCTTTTTTTTCCAAGCTATATATTCATAAATAATAAAGATAATCGGACTTTTAAAGGTATTAAGCAGCTTCATCATTTCTGCTTGGCTAAAAATCTGTGCAATGAAGCGGTTATTTAACCTAGAGCGAGATTAGTTGCATTTTATATAAGTTTTTGTTTAAGAAGGTCTTAAGTTTTCTTCCCGCCTACCGCTGGCTTGAGTATTTATGTACTTAACGTCTCTCTTTTTTGTGAATATACCTACATATATACAGTTAGGTATGCGCATATGTTTATATATTTGTTTGTCTTCCATTCCCTCCTAAAATAAAAACTGATAATTATCGATTCTAGAAACTCTGATTTTAGGTTTAAGACTGAGTAATGTAGGCTATATTTAGTTGTATTTACTTTTATAAAAAAACAATGGGACAAATTGGGGGACGGGGTACTGAAGACAGTCGTGAAATTGAAGTTATTAGATGAATCTTTTGTGATTAAAAAAAATTAAACATTATATAATATATATTCGTCAAATAGTATATTTGTACGATATTTCCAATGATTTTAGGAGCTTAATATCGGAAAAGGACCGGTTTGAAAGGTTAGCTTAATCGCTATATATATTCTATTACTTAATAACTAGCTCTACCTACGTATTGAGAACTGTTGAAGTAAATACTTAAAGTTTACGCATAAATTTATACTTTCGTATATTAATTTCATGTGCGTAAATGAAGTAGTTATATATATGTATATATATATATATATATATATGACATCTTCATTTATTTACATAAATTAATATACGAAGTGTAATTTTATGCGTAAACTTTAAATATTTACTTCAACAGTGCTCAACACATAGGAAGAGCTAGTTAGTAAGTTATAAAATATATATGGCAATTAAGCTATACAGAATATTCTGCGTTTCATCTACGTTAGGATTCGTCAGTCTTATGCGAAGAATTGTGGTTATTTCGCGTTTTTATATATGCACATTCTGTTGAAATTTAGTTAGCCAATCAGCTTACTAGTCCCCACCGCGCCCCTCCTAATAATCCAATGGGCAGGCACTTACAGGACAAAGGCACAGTTGACCTTACTAAAAATTCATTAGAATGTGCGTATATAAAAACGCGACATAACTCTTCTTATGACGAATCCTAACGTGGATGAAACGCGGAATATTCTGTGTAGCTTTATTTCCATATATATTTTTATAATGTACACACACACACACACACACATATATATATATATATATATACATATATATATATATATATATATATATATATCAGATCAGTTATTGTTTTCTTTTATTCGTTAAGCGTTAAGGGAGTTACTTGCCCTTTTTTTACTTTTTCGACAGTTTTATTAATTCTTCTTATTATTTTTATTTATTAAATATATTTTTTATCATTATACTTATTGGATATTTTTACGTGCATAAAAGTTATCCATGCATACATGTTTTCGTCAGCATGCTAAACTTTTAACAATAATGAACTTGTAACTGCCCGATGGCAGCTTTATTATTTTACCATTGAGATACGACATACGACCTCATGCACGGATATTTGTATGTTACCTAGCGTGTTCTGTGTTATAGGAGGAAATATGGGGAGTTGATGGCCTTCGTCGCATAGGGTAGAATTAGCTGCAAAGTTCTTTGCAAATAGTTTGGCCTTGTCTGACGCTGACGAGATAACCTCTGGTCCATTGATAATGGTTGGGATAGAACGCACACTTCTGGTCAGGATCCTATTTGTTATTTGCCAAAACTGGGGGGAACCAAGCCTCTGATCAGCTACCTTGGATTTCACAGACTGGGCATATAGCTCTCTTGCATTTTTTATTACTCTTTTACAGTGGTTGCTTGCAGTCCTGAAAGCAGCGTTAGTCTCAGTGCATCTATTAAGTTGGTAGCTATGGAAAAAGTGATTTCTGTGCGCGATAGCAGCAGCACATTCTGGGGAGAACCATGGCGTGCTGTTAGGCTTTTGTTGGAATTTTTTAGGTAGTATGAATCGGTCTATGCCTACAATTAACCATTCGGTCAGATCTGATACTATAGAGGACACTTCCTTTTTAAACATGGAGTGCAGAGGTAAATCAGATATGAATGTACGGAAGCTATCCCAGTCAGCCATAGAGTATCGGTATACAGTAGGGTGGAGGGGTACGTCTGGGGACTTATTACATTTCGTTGTTATCTTAACTGATACAATGGAGTGGTCGGAGGATCCTAGAGGAGAATGAACGGAACATGAACATAGTTAAGGGGAAGTTTAGAGAAAAATGTCTAGGAGGCTAGCATATTGACCGGGTGTATCGGGCACACAGGTGGATTCGCGAAAAATCTGAGTGAGGTCATAAGCAATGGCAAAATCATGACAAAACCTCCCCTCATCGTCTGTCTTATTTGAATGGGTAAGCCCTTCCACGTTAAAGACGTTGTAGTCACCACAGATGTGGATGTTAGCCGAGGAATGTGCAGACAGGATGTAGTCCATTTTATCAGATATGCTCTTAAAGATAGTAACTCCGCTGTTGTGGGGCCGATAGAGGGCAAATATATATGCAGTGGTGTTAGGAAGTGCAACCCGGAAGCATATATAGGGTAAGTTAGGATCTTGTCTAGAGATATCCCTGCCACACGGGAAGCCATCCTTAATGTAGGCACATATTCCATGCCCAGAACGATCTTGGGGGTCAGATTTAGCTGTTAAGTTAGAGTATCCGTTAATTATGAACACATCTAGGAAAGTGGTCGGCCCTATTCCAGTTTCGCTTAGAAATAATAAGTTCGGTTTCGTCTTCTGTAATTGGGTTTCAACCTCTGGAAGGTAGGAACGTAGACCCCTGATGTTGGCGAAGGATACCTGGTAGTAGGGGTCTACGTTGGAAGATAGGTTTAATCGAGTTTTTTTCTGGAGATATTTCATGTTGAGGTTTTTGGATTTATGGAACAGGCCGGCATATTTGGTTAGAGCAGTACATAGAGGGAAAGGAAGAGAGAAAAAGACAGGAATTTTTTTTGTAGCACACGAAAAGGTAAAGCCGTAACAATTACCCACTAGTATGACATCGAGAGGCCCCACCAGAGAACACTGCATGGTCCAGAGCCACTCACCAAATGGCAATATAACAGTCCCAGTACTTTGCGCCTGCTGATAGGATAGCCTCCTTAGTGGTTAATCCAAGGTTTGGGTCCCTGACTATCAGGCGGATAACGTCAGCTCAGACAAAACGTTTACCTCCAGCACCCTTACTAGTGAATTGCCCACAAGTACAGACATAGAGACAGAAAAATTTCCGACATCTCAGACTACTGTTCACCAAGTACTACCGACCTTTAAGCAGCTTTTTCTTCACCCTTTGTCAGAAAAATCACTCATTGAATGAGGACTGAGGGACAAAAAAGGAGAAGCCAGAGTTAATGGAGCTACCGATAACACATCCACTGTATTATTTACTCTCCATTTAAAAAAGGGGGGGAGAGGGGAATGGGTACAAGTGACTTATTTATATCTAAGTAGTAAGTCCGGTGCTAAGTTATCAATTCAGAACACTTTTGATGATAATCCCCTCTCCCATATTAATGGGTGGAAGTTTGTCGTTATCTATCTCGAGTTTGCTAATGTCACTGTATTATATTTCGAATATAATAGAAAATAAGGCTAACTATATTAGATGGTTTGATTGGCTAGCCAGGAAGCAAGCATTTTCAATATAGGCAAGCTTGCAGTAATAGTATATATTAAGTATATTACTTAAAGTCCTAACTTTATCTACTCTAATAGAGAAAAGTAATTCCCGTCCTTTTGTTTTGTTTTTTTATCGCTAGTGTAATATGTAGCATGGGGGAGGGTGACGAATAAGACAGGAAGGAGATACAAATAAATACATAAATAAAACATGAAAAACAAGTTTAAACAAGGTGACATGAAACCATTTATGATGAATTTTAAAAATACTTAACGTCCGTTTGCCAGAATGGACCAGCGTCTTTTTGCCAACTGGCATGTTGTGTCTTTCTACAGCGTAAGAAGATTTCTATTTCCGGATAAATTGTGCACGTGTTTCTATCTATTTATAGAATAAAAGTCGTTACGTTCAGATGTGTAAATATTAAAATTACAGTTTTCTTTTTTTTAAAAAAAATGTCCTAACTTTATATATATATATATATATATATATATATATATATATATATATATATATATATATATATATATATATGCTGTTTCATTACATTTTCTTGCAGAGATGAACGGTCTTTGTACTGACTTACGATATGAATTTAAAAATATTTCTTATATATAAGTTATGAAAATAAATAACAAACATTATATATATATACACATAAGATATGCATACACCTTATAAAAAAAAACATATATAAATTGTGTAAAATCAGTTAGATTAATCAATTCCGGACGATGAATTCAGAAGTATTGGAATATAATCGAACTCAATAGCAAATATTGCAATTATGTCGACAATTACCCGCAAAAGGTTAAGACTGTTATTCGAAAGTTTGAAAGGATAAAAACCAGAATTAACAAAAAAGCACATCTCTATTATTTCATAAAATATACTTAAGAAAAAAAATGATGCATATATATATATATATATATATATATATATATATATATATATATATATATATATATATATATACAAACGCATAACTACTTCAACTATGTTCGCATTCGAATTTTACATGTGAATTCACTTATACAAGGGTTAACGCTAGAATAGCTTCAGCTTTACTGTATACAATCAGGTCTTTTCTTTATTATCTTTCTTTCTCTCTCTCAATCTTTATCTCTCTCTCTCTGTCTGTCTGTCTCTCTCTCTCTCTCTATATATATATATATGCGTTGCATAGGGGTTATATTTTAGAAGATGACGTATGCATTGTTGTTCGTCTTAGTAAGAGAGTCTTAGAGGTTCACGTTGTGTGCAGATATATCGCGTATATATAAAGAGAGAGAGAGAGAGAGAGGGACATTCCTGTATATATAAGGAGACATATTATTAGATAGAGACAGGTCTTATATATAAAGAGACAGAGTAAATATTAATACACAATGAGAAGAGAATTTGACAATGGGAGTGTTTCTATAACATTGACACATATTTCTTTACCTATTTTGGAGATGATGATTTTCTTATAATATAAATTGACAATACCTTTTCTGTTGAATAACATAACAAGAAGACGCAGATAGAAAAAGATGAAGTTGTTTGTTTATTATACCATATGATATGACCGATCAATGACTTTGCATCAAGGAATTCAAATAAGCTCTGTCTCTGACTCCTCTCTTCTCCTCTGGCTGACCGAGTCCGCCCGACTGAGTTTTTTGACTGACTATAGATTATAGGTAGATAGACCGATAGTGCGTTTGACATTTATACTTTTGATAGTTCTGTGAATGGAAGTGTTTCTATAAACATTGACACATATATTTTCTACCTATTTTTGAGATGATGATTTTCACAAAGTTCTTATAATATGAATAGACAATACCTTTTCTGTTCAAAACATAACACGAAGACGCAGATACAAAAAGATGAAGTTGTTCGTTTATTCTATTTCGACCGGTCAATGGCTTTGCATCAAGGAATTAAAGACTTACATGATTCTTCTTCCAGCCTCCGCTTCCAAGGTTCTATCAGCTCTGTTTGACTCCTGTCTTCTCCCTTCTGACTGAGTTCGCGACTGAGTTTTTTGAGACCCATAACATCATTGCATGACCCACACGTGCATATCAGACACATGGCATGGCATGCCTCCGTGTTAAAGCATACATTATTACTCACATGTTTCAAACATGCGCGATTTTCACGTTTTGAAACCATTTCTAACGACCAGGAAATTTCCCATTCTCTTTGTTTTACAAAGCAGTTTAACCTACTTGTTAATTCTCTAACCGATATTTTTATTATGCATTATTTCTAAGAATGTGAATAGATTTTCCAGCCAAAATTTATTTAAAAAAATATTTTCAAAGAATTAACAATATAACTGGACATTCTGTTTGAAACCTATTGCTCTTTAAAACTTATCTACAAGGTTCGATTCCCGTTTTATCTGATATCATTTTCACTTAACTAATTCTCTTTTTTTACTTACATGAAAATGGGACAGCCCTTTTCAAATAACATATGTATGCATATATTATATATACACAAACACACACATGCACACACACAGATACACACACACATATATATATATGCATATATATATGTGTGTGTGTATCTGTGTGTGTATATAATTATAAATAATCATTTAATACCTACAAACACTAGCGTTTCAAATTTTCAGAATCATCAAAGCAGGGTGTTACGATTATCGCTGATAAGGGATTCGAACCCTGCAACGAAGCCATCTCTGTATCAATAATAGAATAACAACATTAACATGAACTTTTGAACTTTAAACATTTATAAAAGCATAAACGTTATTAAATGTCGATCTACAGTGTTCAAGCGACTGGGGAGCACACTCTCCCACGTACGACAAGGAACCGACTTTTCGATGCTCAACACTCAAGAAACGTTTTTATTAAAGAGTCAGAAATAATTATAATAATAAATAATCATTCTTAATACCCACATACACTAGTGTTTCATCCTTCCGGAATCGTCAGTGTGGGGAGTTACGATTACCGCTGGTTATAAAATTATACACACACAAACATGTATATATATATATATATATATATATATATATATATATATATATATATATGTGTGTGTGTGTGTGTGTGTGTGTGTGTGCGCGCGTGTGTGTATAATGATTTTATAGATTGATTTCCTAGATGTAAATCTAATGAAACCCACGTGATTATCAAAGATTGTTCAAGGTACGTGATGTGTCTGGCAGTGTTCTTACATAGTTCGAAATACGTTTAATAAGTATCGGCAATCGATAACCGAAAAATTCCGATTAAAGAAAGGGGTACGATTTTGACCAATGTTAACACGTTTATACAATCTAACATCGAAATTACATTTGAGAAGTTTTATCACTGCAGAAGCAGAAAGGTCTCGCCTATAAAATAAAGGGGCGCCTTCAAAATGAATGCTTTTTTTAAAGTAGAATTGACCTATGATAATTTATTCCTTACACGTTTAACTTTAATGCAAGTGATTATGTAAATTAAATTCATAAAATCAACAGTTGGTTCTTTGATAAGACAGAGGCGCGTTTAAAATAAAGGGTTCTCTTCAAAGCACAATTTGACCATAGTACTTGACTTTTTCATTTTGAACTTATGTGAAACCATTATCGATAGATAATTTTATAAAATCAACAATATATATTTTTGGGGAAGGTATGTGAAGCTCCCCCCCCGGTAAATTGCGTGGGATGCTGTCCCTAACTAGAGTAGGCACCCAATCGATTTGATTAAAAAATATGAGAGGATGAAATATTTCTTGACTCTCTATCAATCTGGAACACTGTTGGGTGTCTGCTAGTATACACATGCAGAAACATGCATACACGTCCGCACACTCACACGCACACGCACACACACACGCATATATATATATATATATATATATATTATTTTCGCATGATGAACTAATGTAACGTTACATACATTTTACGCACGTAGACTCCTTGCGTTGTAGAAGAGTACGTCCCAGGGAGCATAGGACAAGTAATAACTGGACTTTTTTGTTTTATAATGGCATTGATTTCCTCATTCTCCCGCTACGTGTGACTTCTCGTTACGGCTGTGACGTCACCGGCTTCTCTTACATGATCGTTCTCTTTAACGTCCTCTGGACTTTTTATATCTTTGTTCATTTTTCCTTACCGTGGCGTCATTTTGCACACGGGTCGGTATTTGCATCTAACCGCCATATGTGATCTGTCATACGTTGACGTACCGGGTGCTTAAAAATGATATCAGTGGATGCGGCCTGGTTTGGTTTGAATTAAATAACTCATTTGTATTAATTATTGTAGGATAGCAAAGAATCCAAACGGGATATGTAGTATAAAGGGGATTTAAACCGGCACCAAGTAGTGTATATGCTGCTTAAGGGGAGCACAGATGTTAGAGGGACTAGATGTTACGTGGCAAGATGAGCATAAGACTGAGGACAATGATAACCTGCGGTGTTGTATTGTTGGTATCATAAAAGGGGAACCGTTGTATGATCGTCTAAATGTTGCTGTCTATTTTTGATATATTCATATCTAATTGTTCATATTCAGTTGTGTGTGCGCGCGTGTGTGTGTGTGTGTGTGGGTGTGTGTGTGGTACATGTATTTTGGACATACCTAAACTTCATGCGTCGTTTATCTTGTCCACCTGGAATTTATCTTGTTCTTGAACGGGAGACTGGTCACCTGTTTTGGACGAATATTCATTCACTTCTAGACGAAGATGCTTTCGTGTCAACCTTTCATTGGTTAATTTTAGTTTCGTACACTTTCTTTTCCAGTTTTCCTCTATTTACAGAGTCGAACGCTTTGGAGAAATCTACAAAGATCATGACTGCCTCAATGTTTTTTGCTTTGACTCTTTCAATCAGTCTCCTAACAGTAAGTATTTGACTAGTAGTAGAGCGATTCTTTCTAAATCCATTTTGGTTCTTCCAGAGCACTGCTTCGATTTTTGATTGGGTACGGTTGAGAAGCATGGCATTGTAGATTTTTGCTGCAATTGGAGTGAGTGTTATTCCTCTGTAGTTGCTTGGTATACTTAGGTCACCCTTCTTGGGGAAGGGAACTATGCATCCTTCCCTCCATATATTAATAATTATTTTATTATATACAAAATTGCATGAATTAAGAAGTATGTCATTGAAACCACCTGTCTTCCATACTTCAGGATGTATGTTATCTAAGCCTGGAGCTTTACGATTCTTGGTCTTCTTTAGTACATTTAGAAGTTCGGCCATTTTAAAATCACCCTTCTCAATATCGACAACAATCGGCTGAATTGGTTGGTCTGTTACTTCTGGTTTGTTTCCGCGTAGCTTTTCAAAATGTGCTTTCCATTTCTAACATGCATTTTCCGGAGTGTTTGCCTTTAACTTAGCTTTGGCAGTTCGTTTGTACCCAGATATCTCATTTACTATTTGCCAAGCCAGATAGGATTGTTTGTTATCTGCTGCATTCTGGATTCGATCTATTTGTTCTTGAACATACTAAGCTCTTGAAGCGATTAATTTGAAAAGACTGCGAGGAGCATATCGGTCCAATTGATAAAAACTAAAAGGAAAACAAAACAAAAAAATATTTTCAAATTTAGTTGGACGTCGATTGCGTTATATCAGTTAAACAGAATAATCTCATGTGAGTAAAGGATTTTATTTTATTTTATTTTTTATTTTTAATTCTTTATTTATTTATTTTCATTACTTCAAAAAATGCTGTGAAGAGCATACCGATCCTGGTGATAAAAATATTTGAATCTCCGCAAATGTCAACCTTACATCATAGCTTGTGCGGAAGTTACAACAGTATAGGATTGTCTCAACAGACTATACATCAGACCTAAATCGTGGTAGAATGAGGATATAGTCTATGGTAATCATGTAATATCACTCATAACAGAAGACTGATGTAGAACATGAACTGGTAAATGGGCCCTGGTAATGTCATGGAGAGCAGCATGAAAGTTATGCGCCTTGGCGGAAAAACTAAAGAATCAAACAATGACAGGGCACAAAAGACGCTGAGCGGAAGAATCATTAAGAGATCAACGATCAGGTTCAACTAGTCTAATTGAGAAATTACTGCGTAGCTCACACAGGTGATATTATCCGAGCTATCGAAAGATTCAATATGACTCTAAATCACACCAGAATTCCATACCGCATCGACCGCCACATGATTAACCAAGGGTCGCTACTCGGTGTGCCGACACTGACCACAGCTATCGACAAGTTTACTACAGCAGCAAAACCTAAGCTAGCAAAATGTAGACATACCATCAAAATATCGACTATTAATGTACGGACACTTCAACCCACATCTCAAATATCAGAACTTGTTGCTTCATCCAAAGAAAACGATATCGATATTGTGTGTATTCAAGAGCACAGTCTCTTCCACAACGACAATGACATAAAGTACCATGAAATTGGTAACAGCTGGACACTAGTATCAGCGTCAGCATGGAAAAATTCGACAAATAGTACCATTGGGGGAGTAGGACTTCTGCTTAGCCCTCGAGCATTGAAATCATTGAAAAGTGCTGAGAAGATAACACAAATGATAATTCTTGCTACCTTCAGTGGTAATCCGGCTACTACTGTTATTTGTTGCTACAGCCCTACCAACGTCAGTGACAAGCAAGAGATTCTGAATTTCTACGATGAACTGTCAGCAATAGTGCTCTCAATCCCCAAACATAATTTATTGGTTAGCGGCGGTGATATGAATGCACATATAGGACGGGAAGACAACAAGCATAAGTTCTCTTTCCATGATGGAACAAACTGAAATGGAAAGTATCTATTAACTTTTCTCCTTGAAAACAACCTACAATGCATGAATACCCGTTTTCAGAAAAGACCCGGAAAGCTCTGGACCCATCAATCCCCAAACGGAGACAAGGCACAAATGGACTATCTTTTTATGAATAAGAAGTGGATCAATAGCTGTCATAACTGTGAAGCTTATAGCAGTTTCTATGGTGTGTCTACTGATCATAGGATTGTAACCACTAAGTTGAAGTTAAGTCTACGAGCGAAAAAAACTAAAAAATCATCTAGACAGCCCTACAACTGGTCAACGTTGTCACATTACAATCATATCAAACAGAGATTCATCTTCAAACTGCGAAACAGATTTGATGCTTTACAAGCACAAGACCAGGAACCAACTGCTAATACCGCCTATGAAAACTTCGTTAGATCGCACCAAGATGCAGCAAAGATGTGTATACCTCTGAAGCCCAAGGTAAAGTGAAAGGTACCGTGGGAAAATGATAAAATATTATTAAAACGAGAAAAGTTAAAAAACATAATCAAAAAGCAATATGTATATATATATATATATATATATATATATATATATATATATATATATATATATATATATATATAAACTCCTTTGCCTTTGTGTGTAGTTTTGATGTTTTTAAATTTCTCAGAAATTCACTTTATTTGTCAGATAACTTTATGGGACCAGATTTGCGTCAGAATGCCTCTGATAATAACAATCACTCATAATAAATCTGACTAAAGAATACGCAACAAAGTGCATTTTAGAAGCTTTATTTCAATACAATCAGAAGAGCCTGTGAGTTCTTTGATAAAACAGGAACCCGTTCGATGTGTTTATGTTTAGATCACTACTGAACAGTTATTGACTTTTGTATTTAGAATTTTTTTCTAGCCATTACATAAAATAGCTATTCATAAAATTATCAAATAGGTTCTCATCAGCTAAATGTACTGTGGATTTATTTGATATAGAGAGGAATGTAAAGTTTAAAAACGGTGCACCGTAGTGGATCCCTAACTAGAGCAAGGACTCAATAGATTTACTTTAAAAATAGGCGATTTCACTGATGTCGATGACAATAAAAGTAGTGGAAGTACGAAACAGTCATTTATGTCCTAATTGAATCCCGGAAAACGTCGGATCTCCTTCCTAGTATATATATATATATAACATTTAAAATCGCTTTAGTCAGTTAATACTTGTCTCTTTACGAGTATTGGCTGAAGAGAGTTTGATAATGATACCTTAAACGGTCCTAACTATCGGGCTTGAAACCAACGGTACCAATGACTTGTCTCATTAAACAACTTTATGTACACAATGTATATATATATATATATATATATATATATGTGTGATTTTTTACTGTAATAATTATTAAACTATAATGATTATTAAATATCTACAGGCACTAGTGTTTCATCCTTTCGAGAAATCATCAGTGTAGACTGGAACCCGGCAAGAAAAGCCATGTCTGGTTTGATTAGCAAGAACCTAATCCATTAAGCCAAAGTTAACCGCGAGAAAACCCGTTGAACATTTATTTTTAAATGTGTTTTTTACGTCTGTCAGAGTGATCTAATCATTATTTGATGATCTGCCCATTAAAACTAAATTGACCGACCTTATTTCAACTGAAAGTGTTCAAGGATAATAAATGAGCATCTTAAAGGGGCTGACATAATTATTTATTACATACCAAACATTAGTGTTTCATTCTCTTGGGAATCATCAGTGCAAGGTTTGACTTGACGACTAACACCGGTCGATAGTCGAACCCGGCAACAGAAGCTATCGCTGGCTTTATTAGCAAGGACCTAAACCATTAGGTCACCGTTAACTGAGATGAATACTGTTGAAATTTAAGCATTTATTTTTAAATGTTTTTTACATCTGTGATATAATTACTATATAAAACACACACACGCATGTATATATATATATATATATACATATATATATATATATATACACACACACAGACACATACACACACACACACACACACACACACACACACACACACACACACACACATATATATATATATATATATATATATATATATATATATATATATATACTCCAGGTTAGAATTATCCAAAAGTGAAAAAACAAAACACAAAAAATGGGTTACGTATGATAAAAGGATGAATGTTAAATAAAGAAAGTTAATATATCGATGGATTTGTTTCAAGGGCGGTAGCTCTGTGATACTTTAAATTGAATTAGTGTTAACTTAACTATAGACTATTTTGCAAAATTAGAAATCTGCTCCAGACGTAATTATAGGTTTAGAATTAACTAACACTAAGAATTATAATTGAAATAGTAATACACTTGGTTATTACAATTAAGTGAATTTATTATGTATGGTTTCAAATTCAAATTAATAAACAACTTAATATAAGCGTAAATTATTTTTTTTAGTTTAGGTTGCTTTAATTTCGTATATGCAAACGTGTGTAATACTTTATAATTATTGATGTTATTTTAATATGTATGAATACAGTAATTAGAATTAATAGATTTAATAAATATTGGATACAACATTTTCTCAAAATATTTTTAAATAAATAGAACATGTTAGTGCGAATAGAAGGGTTTAGTGACTTTATTTCTAAAATTCAAAATGGCGTAATGGAAACATAGTACAAAGTACTTACAACTTCTCTTCCAATTTCCGGATTTTAATCATAATCAAAACGCACTTTATTTCCTTTTGGCGGATTAATTATTGGAATTTCTTCTGATGAGTCAAGGGTAAAATAGAATCTCTAAATTATATAATAATTGATTGATTTTGCGCTACGAAACAGATACTGTGCATAATTGTAAATGTCAACTAAATTAAAGAAATGAATTATAAGATGGTCGACATTATGATCTTTGAAATATAGTTTTTTGTCATTTATTTACTATATTGCTCAGTAATTACATTGAGCTTCTTAAATAAAAATTGGAATACATTATAAGGAAATAAAAGCTATTTCCAGAGAAATCTCTCTCTTTATCTATCTATCTATCTATCTATCTATCTATCTATCTATATATATATATATATATATATATATATATATATATATATATAGTATGTGTTTGTGAAAAGGATATACCCGAAATCAAGATTATAATCATATCTTGAATTTTCTAGAAAAATGATTCGTCAGAAAACATACTACATCTATATATCAAAATCAAAATGAATTTACAAATAATTAATATTATTTATTTTAAACTTTTTTAAAAATAGTTACACAAATAAGGCCTATATATCAAAGTATATTGTTCTATAGCATATCTACAGTATTTTAAAAATATATGCGGTCGTATGGATTTAAATAACAGTTAGCCGTTTTGATCGTCATAAACAGA
Source organism: Euprymna scolopes (assembly GCF_053919585.1). Classification (NCBI taxonomy): domain Eukaryota; kingdom Metazoa; phylum Mollusca; class Cephalopoda; order Sepiida; family Sepiolidae; genus Euprymna; species Euprymna scolopes. The sequence goes on along the minus strand of NC_136489.1, from coordinate 16,993,266 downwards.
CAATAAATGTAGAAAAAATGATTCGTGTTTATTCATTTAAATATGATGATTTGCTAAAAGGTCTCGGATTTCTAACAAATTGCCGGAAAGTTTTCTCGGTGTATTTAATTTCTTGATTGGATTAGATGAACAAGCAAAGACGCGAAATGAACATAGAAATCAAGAAATATAAAAACCTGAAATTAGACGAAACGAACAGGAAGAAAAAGGAAAAAAAAAACGAAATGAAGCTGCAAGTTGTGTTAAGTGAGATTGAAAAGCCTGACTTCCTCGCTTGTTGCGTTTCAGCTTTATGTCGACTTCTATCAACTAATTTTATTTGCAAAAGCTCTAAGTGAAAATCCGGTTGCAACTGCTAACTTTCACCGACCAAACCCCATCACCGTTTCATCGCAAACGGTGACGAAGTTTTAAATGTCCACCATTTTGTTTTGTTTTTCGACGGGTAATTAACTCAACTACGAAAATCGACTTAACGACTAGCTTCTGTAACAAAAATAAAATCTATAAGAATAAAGATATAAAAAGAGGAGCGGGGAAGCTGATACAAAACGAGAACGGATTATGTTTGTAAATTAGTGAAAGGATAAATAAATATAAATAACGAAATGTAACGTCATACACGTTTATAAATATAGACCCAACACGCTGTAGCAGAGTACGTCGAAAGGAACATAGGATAAGTAATAACTCGACTTCTACTGTTTTGCAACAATGGCAAGTATTGCCTCCTTTGCTCGCCACGCGTGACTTCTCCTTACGGTCATGACGTATCCCACGTCTCTAAAGTGATCATTCTCTCTAAAGTGCTCTTTCTCTTCCTTTTTTCTTTTTATACTCTTTTTCCTCACAATGAGATCATTTCGCATTTCACATGCAGTTGTATACACGCGTCCGAACTTTATTACATAAATACACTAATCAAGAAACCGAGAAAACAAACATCACGTGTAAAGATGCTGCCACGCATAAGGAAAATGTTTGTCTATATATTTTTGCCTTGACAAAGTACAAAAAACATTCACAACAAGCTCTATTCTATTTACTACTGCAAATACCAAGCGCTACTTCAATAGACAAAATTGTTTTCCTATCAGGAAACTGCAACCCAACTGACGAGAGCATTTTCTACTTCAAGTTTAAAGTAAACAAATAGTTTTTGATATATTTATGTTCATCTCACAGTAAGGCAATGCGATTTGAATAACCAGGACACCTAAGAAAAAAATTGGCTTGCAAAAACTTTCTGGGCGAAACCCGTTAGCATTTCGCGTTATGGAGTCCTCGGGCAAGAAACAATAAATTAACCACTTTGAATAGCGATACGGTAAGTGACCTATATACAGGTTCTTATTGTGTGGCATTTTACAGTTGAAACTAGAATTAATTTAGCTGATGTTGAAGCATTTCTCCCAACAAATACCCCGGATATCTTAGCACTAAGTGAGACTAACCTACACTCCTCCATCCCCTCTAACTACTTTAACATGCATGGATATCTCGCACTCTGTCGTAAGGATTCTGATAGACATGTGCACGGACTTGGAGTCTACATTCGTAATACCCTTCCCTTGACTAGAGAAACAAACCTAGAATCGGACGATCAAGCCTTTATGTGCTTTAGACTAAACATGCATCATAACATTAACTTATATTTTCTCTACTGCTCCTCCTCGACCCAGGACTGCACCATAATAAACCAAGTCTCTCACAGCATAGACACGACACTCTCCCTCGCCACGTGCGCACAAGTACATGTATTTGTACTTAATGGTCTCTACTCACACAGACGCAGCGGGCAGCACAACACATGGCTTCTGTATATTTCACTCCCTATCAAAAAATGGTTCCGTTTCCAACACTTTTCCCTGGCCAGCAAGAACAACACGCATCACTTCTAGATCTGTTTCTGACCACAGTCCTCGATGATTGTATAACGAATGCCGACAGCCCACTTGAGAACGCTGATCATGCAGTGATAATGGTTGAAATCGCCCTAAACTCTAGAGCCGAAACTGAAGAGCCACTGCTCAAAACAACGAGATATTATAAAAAGACTGACTGGGAAGTTATCAGCGATCTTATCAGAGATGCCCCATAGGGAAATACTTTTCTCTTCCTGCTGAACAATGCCCAAATGAGGAAACTGAATATTTCAAAACTGCAATTGAAGCACCTGTTCCCACGTGCAAATTTTATACCAAGACCCACTCTCTCCAATGGTTTACTTCTACTTGCGCAACTGCCATTGCTCATAGGCAGCATGCATACCGCAAATTTAAGCGAGATAAGTCCAGTTCAAACATACATAAGTATATAAAAGCTAGAAGTAACTGTAAGAAAGAAATAGCCACACTTAAGAGAGAATTTACTGAAACCACTAAAAACCGCATCGACGCAGAACAATTAGGAACTCGTGACTTCTGGAAAATCTACAACAGTTTAGTAAATAATGGACGATCAACAATTCCCTCGCTAACCAATAATCATAAGGTTGTTTGCTCAGAAACCGAGAAAACTAACATGCTTACCAGTCGGTTTGGCTCAAACTCAACACTGGACCCTTTCAACAACCTTTTACCTGACTTTCCTTTGCGGACAGACGCCACTTTAGACGATCTAAAAATCACCCCTACTCAGGTGCATGCTATCATAAAAAAACCCTGACACTTCAAAAGCATGTGGACCCGATCTCATCCCAACTGTTCTATTAAAAAGTACCTAACCGAAGTAGCTCTAGTTCTTTCTAAACTCTACAACAAATGCCTTAATGAATCTTGATTTCCAGGCTGTTGGAAAACTGTCTCTGTGGTACCAGTATTCAAGAATTCTGTCAAAAGAACTGACCCATTACATTATCGCCCTATTAGCCTCCTTTCACTTTTTGCCAAAATATTTTAGACCTTAATTAACCATGCTCTAGTCCAGCACCTTACAGATTCTAAACTTCTGACTGACTAACAATATGAATTTAGACAACCCCATTCACCAGCAGACATCCTAACTGTAATCTCTGAACGTATATACCATTCACCGGACAAAGTGCGGGAGGGCAGAGACGTTGCTGTAGATATATCTAAGGCTTTTGACAGGGTACGGCATAAGGGTCCCCTCAGGAAGATTAAATCATACGATATCACTGGTAGAATATTTAACACAATTAAATCCTTTTTAGATAAGACAAAAATCCAGGTTGTACTTGCCGGTCGAGCCTCTAAACAATATTATATAAATGCGGGAGTTCCCCAAAGGTCTATCCTTGGACCTCTATTGTTCCTAATATTCATAAATGACTTCCTCGACAAAATTGCCTCTTTAATGGGTATATATGCTGATGACACCACACTCTGTAACAGAAACGACAGGAAAACAAATGAACACATATCTAAAGAAATGGCAGAAACACTAGAGGATGACCTCCAATCTGTAGTGGAATGGGGACAAAAATCGATGGTTACGTTCAATGCTGCCAAGACTAAACTTCTTTCCTTCTGTCACTGTTCCATCGGCGAAATGTTGCATCCCTCTGCCTGTTCTACAAGTATTTTAATGGTGAATGCTCTGACGAACTGCAAGCACTTGTGCCTCTACGACGTAAACACCCTCGACAAACCCGACAGGCAGCTAAATACCACCCCCACACAGTAGAGATCCCTAGATGTAAAAGATATTTCTACTCCAGTAGTTTCTTCCCCAGAACCGCTAGACTTTGGAATTCCATTCCACGTCTCTGCTACCCCAACTGTACTGACGTGCATAAGTTCAAGTGTAACATGAACAGACATCTTGCTGCCCAAATCCCTACATAGTACCCCAGTAGTTGTTGCCCCTGATAGTTGTCCCCTACACCAAATGGCTATGTTCCTTGTTTAGGGTGAAAATATAATAAAAAAGCCCCATGTGGAGATCATGATGTCATAATCATTAGGTCACTATAGACGGATTTCTCGAAATTTAAAAATATGTTTAAATTTCAATGATATTTCTTGCGGTTAAAGTTGACCGTATGGGTTTGTATATAACTAATGAAGTCAGAGATGGCTTCGTAAGACATTGGACAGAGCCATCATGTGAAGCATCCTCCCAGTACGACGTTCTGGGCTCTCTATAATAGATTTGATTAAAAAATGAAGGATCTCACTGATTCTGATAAAAATAAAATAGATGGGATCGAAACACTTGTAAAACTTTATTCGATCCTCGGAAAGGTCGAGTATCCTTGCTTGTATATATGTGAGAATGTGTGTGAGGACATTTCCCAACCTATATATTCATAGAATTTCTGATCTACAGACTTGAAATTTGGAATATAAGATATTCAGGTATTAATTTAAAATCTGTTTTCATCCGAAAAAGGGGGCTGCTTATTGGTCAAAATTAAAAAGTATTACTTGTAGATCATCGGATTTTAATCCGTTTGTCAATGGTTTCACTAGCTTGGAAAACGATTTCAAAATAGCGTGATAAGCTGGTCTAATGGTTATTGTACCTGACTCACTGTGTCCAGATTTTGGTTTCTATCTCAGCTCAAGTATTATTGTAATTATTTACAGGGAGTAAACTGTTTAGAAAAAAAAAGTAATGCTTATATGCACATGTTTCAGCTTATTTCCGTTTTTTACTGTAATTATTTTTAATGAATTTAACATTATTGTTTTATGCCACCGAGCATGCCGGGTTAATCTTCTAGAATATATATATATATATATATATATATATATATATATATATATATATATATAATAAAAATAAAAGTTACAATAAGTTTACTAAGGTAATCAAAATGGTAAACTAAAAATATATTATAAATATAAGAGTTAATATTTACAGGTAAAATAAACTCAGCCAGATATAAAAAGCTCAATAAAACCGAAAAGGAAATAGAGCTTATAATATGAACAAATGATTGATAAAATATGTTAAAAGACATCTTAAAAAGAGTTAAAACCATATTTAATTTTCAAAAAGGAAGCACAAGATAAGTGGATAGTCCTTAATCCGCGGAGTTTCGAAGAAATACTATCCTTCTCCTGCCCTCTGATGAGAAGGAGAGTATTTCTTCGAAACTCCGCAGATTAAGGACTATCCACTTATTCTGTGCTTCCTTTTTTAAAGTTAAATATGTTTTAAACTCTTTTTCAAGATGTCTTTTAACATATTTTATTAATCATTTGTTCATATATATATATATATATATATTGTTTCAGAACTTACTTTATCCATTTATATATGTACCTATCTATCTATCTATCTATCTAATTATATATATATATATATATATATACTGATAAATAAATACAAAAGAGATGGATAAAGTAAGTTTGGAAAATATATGTGGCAATCAAGCTGCACTCTAATTTCCGAGTTTCTATCTCGTAAGGATTCTTGAAGTCAAAATAGCAAAAGCCATAAGATATGCTCAAACACACACACACACACACACACGCATATATATATATATATATATATATATATATATATATATATATATATATATATAATTTGTATGATAGAATGCACCCACATAGTTTAAGCTTGCTGATAGGGCCGTTTTTGAGCTTCGGCTGATTGAAAATGCCCAATTTTGGGGGTAACAGAACTTCCAATACAAGAGCGGACGTGTAGTGGTTACGTGGCCACTATGTGGTGAATCTGAAGTACGAGAAAGAATAATTTTAAAAAAGATAGAATATGTGCCGCTGATACGTAAGAACTTTAGAAGTAAAATGTTCCCGTATTGTGAATTAAAGGTTTAGAGAATAACGCCTGTATAAAAGAAGTCAGAAATCTGTCCGATCAGATGCCGTCAACATTTTTTTGGAGATAAGGCGGGAGGCGCCTTGATATTGGAATTGGCATGGGATGGCGGAGTGGCAGCTGTTAACGACCATGAGGTTACTTTACCCACATCCCTGAATGATGCCATATGGGCCGTGAAAAAGGGTCCGGCCGAATAAATTATTTAAGATGGGTGACATAGAAAACATATGTCTGCGCCGTATATTTATTGAGAAAAGGATGAAAATATATTGAAAAGGCGTAGCGGAAGTATTATCTGACATTTTCCTGGCTCGCAGTGTGAGGAATAAGGTGAGAATAGGGCGTATAGGAAAATGTACGCCCTACATTTTTGAAAATAGGTTGAAAAGGAGTGTAAGGTTATGACCCTTCATGCTGTGATAATAGTGTAGTATCTGTTACCTGTGGCAAGCGGGGTCAAGGGTAAAAACATTATTATTATTATTGTTATTGTATTCCTGTTAATTGATTTGAGCAACGGATGGTCGCTGGATCAGTTATTATGATTAGAAGAATAAACAATTAAATTGCTAAAGAAATGATTGACGTGTGAATCGCAAAACGTATGTGAAAATAGAAAATATATGCAAACATTATTTTGGGGTTTTGAATAAACAAATAACAAGGTGGATTAGATTGGTATGAGACACGTAATTAGGTTACGTAAGAGAACACATGATGTAGTTAGTTTTGGAGAGATTCAGAGAGTTGAGGATTGACCACCAGAGCAGACAGACGTCTAGACAAGGGTGGACAGACAGCTAGGAGCGAGCTGTATGAACAGAAAATGTAGACAAACTGCAGATCCTGTGAAAACCATTCGAGACAACTGAAATAAATTTATATTAAAAAAATATAAAGAGTTGTTTTAATGGTTTCAGAAATAAGAACAGATGTCTAAATTATATGGTGCTGATCTCTTCATGGTTGTCACGGAGCAGCAGAAAAAGACAGAAGAACTCTTCAAGAAAAAAGGTATGAAGCATATAGTATTCTTCTTACATATGAACTGTAAAAATACCCCATGTGATAAGTCTGATACAACATGATTCAAGTTACACGTCAATATCAACATACATAAGATTTATAAGTTTATTATCTGTCTGTTAAAAGAACAATATCTTACATTTACTAGATAACACATGACACGTTTTAATATATCATCTCCTCCAATATAAACCAATACACAACACTCGCACATCATTCAAATTTGAATTAAAGATCATGCTGTAAGAATAGGCATCACAAAGAAGACAAAAGAAAGCGAGGAAAAAGATTGTTTTGATTCGAAACGTTTTTGAATAGAAAATAAAAATGAGAAGAAAGGAAGAAAGGAAAGAATAGAAAAGTATATTCTTCTAGAAAAAAAACATTTTGCGAATTTATTCCGTTAATAAGAAATAGTTTGTGAATAAACAAAATAAATTACAGAAATAAAAAAAGAAAATGAAATCAAGAAAAGATTAGAAAGAGAGAAAAAATCCTGTTGATTGGAAATTAGATTAAATCAAAACAAATAATTAATTTAAACAAATGATTAAACCAAAACTGACAAGATAGGAAATGATGGATCAGAACGATGTCGAAGTGAGATGATGTTATTACTTTAAATTTAACTTTTGTTTTAGAAGCAATAGAAATGCTCTATTTTCTTTAATTGACATTAGAGCGATTTGGCACGAGTTAAAAAGAATTAAAAACAGAACAGAAAGAATAACAGATTAGACTTCCGGCGATAAGTTAAAACTGCGAAACTATCGATGCGCTTAGCTTCCACGAACTCACTTAAAGACGATAACAATTATCTGCCCTTACCAGCTGCGGCAGACAAGATGGCCGCCAATCTCGTCGGTCTTCTTGTATTCGAACTTTATCTTCTCTTTTCGTATTCACACAATTTCTTCTATTATTTCATTGTAAATTTCAACTTTCTTAAGTATTTTAATTACGTTACATTTACCGGGGTACAATGTAAATTAAACGATAACCAATTTATGAGTATGCTTGCTTTTCCAATACAACTCTGTTGTTAAAGTCGGTGAAAAATGGTTGGAATAGTCTACCGTTCCAGAACATAACTTTCTTCTAATGTAATTCGCTTCCTCTATAAGAATGAAGTACTGTGTAACAGGTGCGGATCAGAGCCGATCAGAGCATTAATTCATTTTGTTTGTTTTTTTTTTTTTTGCATAATCTCATCGGACATGATCGTCTCCTTCCATATGCTGGCTTTCTCTCAGAAAAACGTTACTTGTTTTTTTTTTCTTTTTACTCCTTTGTTATATCCATAGAAGGTCCTTGCCTAATCACGTGACCATCACCTGTTCAACATTCACAGAAATAAGTTATTTTCCCTTCTTATGTAAAAAAGGTAATGCAGAAGGCAAACGTAATAAAAAGGGCAAGACAATTTATCACACGCAACAAGGATTCCCGTATAGCTATCTTCAAGAAAGTTCATAACTTTTCTTCCTCGTTCTCCCAGCGGCCTCCTTTTATGCATCTGGACGGCGAAATTTTCCACACGAGTAGCGAGACTTTCTGTTGCCTTTGCTAGATAGTCATGTTATAAAAGCTGTGGGCGCCACCATCTTGATTATCTCCTGTCTCTCTCCAACACGACGCACAAACGCGCATACGCTTTAATGATGAGCCAAAATTGTCCTACATCTTCATCTGTATGCTAAGAACTAAAGAAATTTCCATGAACATAGTTTCTTTCTATAAACTGCGCATGTGTGAATCACTTTACTCCGGTCCTGCGCCGCTACAAGAAAACAAAAATGATTATTCATAAAACCATCCATATTAGTAAACATGTTTTAGTCAATTCTTTAATTGTTTTTAAACTCTCGTTGTAAAATCTAATTAATTCTTATCATAATTTGAGTTTTATTCTTGAAAAGCAATGGATCATAAGTTAAAACTTACACTTTGAGATAGATGACACACGAATGAAGGTAATGGCAAGCTTCTGGGTTTGACCTTTACTCCTGATCTGGAATGGAACACGTACATCAAGTCGGTTGCCAAGGTCGCTGGAGAAAGATGGTGGGATCCTTCTACCGCTCCAGAAGACATCTCACTGCTGATGCAAATTCTCTATCTGTATAAAAGCCAAGTACGTCCAAGGACGGAATACTGCTGCCATATCTGGGCAGGAGCTGCTAAAAACAGCATATCCTGCCTTGACAGAGTACAAAATAGACTTCGTGGCTTAGTGTGGGGATGCCCTTTTCTCTACCCTGTAACCTCTCTCCCAGAGAAGAGACGTTGCGAGCCTATCCTTGTTTTATCGTTATTTCCATGGCAGGTGCTCGTCTGAACTCCAATCTGTTGTCCCCCTCACCAATCTTTCACGAAAAACACCCGTCTAGCTGAACTCTCTGTGAAAAATTTCCCCTACTCTTTATCTGTGCCTAAATCAAAACGTGGATTCCATGAACAAAGCTTCTTTCTTAGAACTGCACGCCTGTGGAACTCTGTTCTGTCTGCCTACTTCCCATCTGACTACAACCTGGATGTATTCAAGTCCAACGTTAACAAATTCCTAATGAACCGCCCTCTTAAGTAAACGCTTCATTAAATCTCCACACTAACGTACTGTACTTGCAATACCCTTGTCCCTGAGTGGCTTCCGGGCCTTGATAAGTGGTGACCACGATGTAAAAAAAATAAAAAATAATCTTCACTAATATAATAATATAAAGCGGTGTTTCCCTTGATCGCACAAAAACATTGTCAATAAAATACAAATACAAATCTATATATTATTTTTATTTATTGTGGACTATTATCCTCATATTTTATTAGTTGTTTCATGACGTTTCGGCCAACTCTTCCTCTGGCATTCGTCAGGTGGTCACAGCGACAGGGCCTGTGGGGCAGCTGATAAAGAAGTTGAATGTCTACAGTTCCAGGTGAGAATTGTCTGAAGATAGCGGTTTCAATCCTACCCAAAGCCGGACAGAGGTTTACTTGGCCAAAAACCTGGTGAGACGACCATAACTAAGTATGCCAGTATTTGCTGAGTATGCAGTTAGGAGATTCATAGTTCCTATCCGTCGCGGTTACAACCTGACTAGGGTCAGAGGAATAGTTGGCCGAAACGTCTATAAACAACTAGGAAAATACGAGGATAATAGTCCGCAATAAATAAAATTAATAAATAATAATCATCTCAATGAATTCTAATAAAAATAATATATTCAAATCTATATATCTATAAAAGTGAGAATGGGGAAAAATGGTATCTGGGTGGCATCGTTTTTTTTTTTTTTTTCAACTATTTCACGAGGTTTGGAAACACCTTTTAAAGATTGTGTCAAGCTGGTCTAATAGTTATCGTTCTCGGTGCACTGTCTTAAGTTTTGCTTTCGATCCCAACTCGAGTTTTTTTTTTACTTACATGAAGTGAACTGTTTGTAAAAAAACATTATACTCGCATGCACATGTCTCAGTTTTTTTTTTCGGGATTTTCCCCTATTGTTTAAGGAATTGAATATTATGTTTAATACCGCTACACGACGGGTAAATTTTCTAGTTAATTTTCAAACCTTACGGCATCCGGGCGTCCTTGTTCGCGTGCTTGAATATTGTATTGCATAATTGTATTACTGTTTTTTTTTGTTTCTTCTCAATTTAATTAATATGTACAAATGTAGATTTTCACAAATTAATTTCCATACTAAAAACGCACTTTTATAGGCATATATTTCAGCATGATTTCTTTATACAGATATAATATTTCTTTAAATGAAATCTACATCGAATGCGTAACCTCATTTGCATATTATAATATAAAATCTATCTTAATTAGCTCGATGTTATTATTTGTTTGTTGCAATAGAATAGTATTCACTATTCTGTTTAGAAATTAAAAGTTTATTTAGTTAATCCATTCATGGTTTAATTTATGTAAACCATTAATAGCTTGAAATAGTTGTATTTAAAACCAGAAGTAAGTTTATTTATTTAAGCTATGAAGATCGTTACCGCTTTAAATCTATGCGAGTTTGTTCGCGTTTTCGTAGACAAAGGTGGATATGTTTTATGCTTCTTTTAATCCAATATGTAGCAACTTTCCGAAACAACTTATGAAATTCGGTGTATCTTAAATAGTATGTGACTTATTCCTCCGCCCCGCAATATGCTTTGATCGGGCAACGACGGGTATATATACAGCTAGTACTTAATCTTCCTCATTTCTATTTTCACCTTTCGGGGTCCCAGTTTTTCTCCTTCTACACTCTTTGGGAATCACTTAATTAACATGAACGAGTGTAAAATTGCTGATCATTGGGTGTAAAATCTCGTTTAATTCCATATGTTTATCATTGAAATATTCGATTAATAAGAAAAATAAATCCATTTAATAGATTGATACCGAATTGACCCGATGAAAATACAGAACAATGAGGCGATTTCACGTTAATTAAAACGAGGAAAATATGCAAGTACAAAATAAAAAGAAAATAACGGGATTCATTTTGAAGGAGTATCTATTTCATCTTCGTGTTTATCGCTTAAAAATGTGCAACGGAAATGTTATTGCAAACTACAGACAAACCAATTAAAATGCTATTTCAAACTAGCGCTTAAGCAAACAGACCTAAAATATGCCCCCATTCGGATCAACCAAGCATAATGCTACTTAAAATCTTAATAAATCAACGGAAATTATATTTCAAACTTAAGAGTGACAGACCACCGAAAAGGCTATTATAACCTCAGCCTGACAGCCAAACGCAAATTCCATTTAAAACTATATTTCTAACAAATAAAGGAACTCTTTAAAACAGTAACATTTCTTACGAATCCCCTAATAGTTTTTTTCTTGCCACACATTGTTTGAACAACAAATAAATATCAATTTAAGTGGATTTTATTTGTTATATTTCCATTTCAATTACTACACGATAAATATTTTCTTTCGTTATGTTTTCTTTTTTCTATCATTTTTAAATTTGATCAACGCTCGGCATTTTCCGGCTGTTTACGTGAGCTATCGGAATATGCAGATTCAACTTCACAGAATATAAAAACAAACCAAAACGAGTCATTCACTGCAGCAGTACACATTATTTAAACACTAGCGGGGGTACCCGGCGTTGCCCGAGTGTTTGTTTCCGGGACGGGGGGGGTTAAAATGTTATGGTAGGTAAGTAGGAAGGATCAAACCCGGAGTCATGAGTAAAAGTAGGAAAATAAAGTGTGAAAAAAAAAACAAAAAACATCTGCAACGTTAACAGTTCGGCCACCAAGAAAAGTCCATTCCAGTTGTTTAGGAAAAAAAAAAAAAACGACTACGGTAGGTCGGCGCGAACGTGAAAATAACCACTACGCCACAGAGCACTGCAGCTTAGTTTAGTGATTTTAAATAACTTCACATGAAAGAACTACGAAGCCAAACCGGTGTTCTCTTCTCAACTGTTCCTTGTGAACGATCCCCAAACGGTGTTAAGTGGTGGCAGGGGGAGGAGGAATTTATTAGAGAGAAAATATTTTACCACTTCCATTGATCTTAACCGATTTTAGTCGTGACTTCTCAGCAGAAAAAGTATAGAAATCTAAGATTATCGAGGAATTTGAGAAATAATAAGCCTATAACACACCTCAGATATTGTTCTGCCGTTTGTGCATATTATATTTGCATGAAATATCTTGATTTTTAATCCTATTAATGTTAAAATCCGACGGGAAAAATGAGTTCATTTTATTTATATAGAGAAGAGAAGAGAAGAGAAGATAGAAAAGAAGAAGACAAGAGATAAAGCGCGACAACTTGAGGTAAAGACGGACGAAGCATCGTAGACAATTCCCAGGACGCATTTAAAATAAAGTTTATTTTTAGAAAGACGATCCTTTCGAAAGGCAAAACAAAGTGTGACCTTTTAAATCGATATTTGTTAATTAAGAGTGTTCGCCCATTTAACAAATGAATAGCTGAGCGAAACAAACGACACACAAAAAAATTCGAATCACAAATTAACTTTCTAATTGAAAGTAACTGCGTTTAAATCGAGCTTTTCTTTAAAACACGCTCGGAAACTTTCGGATTTGTCGTATAAAATTAGAACAGCGAAAATAGATGCTTGTGTAGAATTACAAGATATATTTTGGAAAAGGAGGTTGAAGGGAAAGCGTATGAATGTATTTTCTAGGGTATCATGGAAGGATTTTACTAATTATCTACAACAAATTAGGGCACGAGGAAATGTACGACAGCGCACGGCAAATGTGCCTACTAATTTTCTATCTGTGTAATATTTGGGCACGTCATTCGAGCAACCTGGGATTCTTATTTCAAGAACAATAAGACGCATTCGATTTTAATTTAGACGAACCGCTATACTGTTTTTAATTTCCGCTAAAACACTTTATACAAAAATGACAATTTTTTTTTCGGGTTAATTTTGAGGAATTAACTAATTTGTCATTTTTTAGTAAACATTTACTATGAATAATTACATTTTAATCAACAACAAAACCAATATATTTTTCTGTTAACTTAAAGGAACATGTCTTCATGCGTGTATCTCATATTTTTACATATTCCTCCTAAGTCTCAAATGTCTATTTATTTTTACGAAGACTTTTAGAAATAAAACAAAACAGCGGGAAGAAATGTATTGTCTTACTTTGCCATATCTATATTTGTCGTGCCGAAAAAATCGCACGAATAGAGATTCGGCTGCAGCAGTTATCGTGTATCATCGTTCATTTGTCGTAAGTTAATTGTCGTATTTAAATAGTAAAACTGCATTTGGAAGTGTAAATGCAATGTAGTATGAACCGTATCGAGTAATCTTTATTAATATCTGTAATCACTGCTCAGTGTTGACGCAGACCAAACTGGACAATCTAGGACTGGCCGTTCTTATCACGTTCCATTCAATCCCATCCAAAAGCTCGCAGAAGTAAATCGCTCCAGCGTATTGCTGGTCTACTAATGGCGTGATTAAAGTCGATTGGCAAGAACTCATCACCATCGGGGTTAATTGGTCGTTATTCTGTCAGGTAACGCGACCCATCAATTCATTCCTCGATCGCACGATCAAGTAGCTAGATTTTATTGTTTACTAGAACTTTTGCCACGTGCACGTATATGTCCTTTTTTTAGTTGACGGTCACCACTTATCAAGGCCCGAAGGCCACTCGAGGATAAGAATTATTGATTATTAAGTAGTGGTGTAGTAATCACTAATTGTGTAAATTTGATAGAACTTCATTATTTATGAAAACGGCTAAACAGGAACTTGCTTACATTAGATTTAAAGACCGCCATGTTGTATTCAACTGGGAAACATGCTAGCGGAACAGTGTTCCCAAGACAGGCAGTTCTGGTAAAGAAGCTTTGTTCACAAAATGTGCGTTTACATTTACGCACAGATAGAGAGTGTGGAAAATCATATATAGTGGTTGTAGCTAGTCGATTGTTTTTTGTGAAAGTTTGGCACTGGGGAACCATAAATTGAAGTTCAGACGAGCGCTTGCCATGAAACTAGCGATAAAGTAGAGACAGGCTCGTGACGTCTCTTCTGTGTGAAATATGTTACAGGGAAGATAAAAAGGCATTATCTACTAGGTTTAAACTCTATCAAGGTAGGTGAGGGCGTGCTGAGCAGCTCCTGCCCAGATGTAGCAACAATACCCCATTTTAGGTTACACAAGTAACAGAATAACACAGATAAGATATTGTTTTGGTTAGACTACAAAATAATATAAGCCGGGATGAAACGATTTCAGAGAAACATTTACAGTGAAAATAGTTTTTAGGTTTATAATCAAATGTGCGAACGCGAGGGGTCTGTTAGATGACGAATACAAGCAAATTAATGAATACACATAAATTCACAAGGAGAGCTTTACTATTATATAAAAGGAACTCTGCGTTCGTTTCCTATGGACAACGAAACGGCAGAGCTGATTTTTATGAATATTCTCTAACGTGCTCAGTCTTTTTTATAGTCCTTTTTTCTTACCATGACGTCATTTCGTACACGGCTCTGTATTTGCATATAGCAGTCCGCGCTATGTTACAGAAATGAATGTGTCTGTCTAGAACACTATTCAACCATGATACTTGACTTTTAAATTTTAAACTTTAATGCACGCTATTACATATAAAAATAATTTTATAAAATCAACTGTAGGTTCTCTACAGCGCAATGCAGATTACAATGTTTTGTGGATTAAATCACTGCGTGGAAGCATGAGAAAGTTTCTATTCGTACACTGCGATGGATCCCCAAACAGAAAAGGCAGTTGATCGAGTTGAGTAAAAAGTGGGCGATTTCACCGATTTCAATGACAATATAAGTATGGGAGGATGTAACTGTTTTATACTATGTTAAACCAGTTCTATATGATACTAATCCGGATGTTGAAGTTGGCATCCTTATTGCAGCCGATATAAGGAATGCAACTGTGAAGTAGTAAAGATTTCATGGCTGACGGAACGAGAGCATGCTTCACCTGTATTAAATAAAGTGTTCCATCTAGATTCCCTAGTTCGACAGAAAGATTCGGTTGGATATGATGTAGCTGAAGAAGATTGGAACGTCAGTTTCTGAATAGTAGGCTTATAACATGATCTGCTAGTCACTGGTGCGTGACCGACTCACGTGTTGCACTAAATGTCTTAGAAACGATCCCATGATGATGTGACGATGGGCCAGTCAATGGGGTCTGCATATCAAGAGTAAAAGAATACCTGGTATATCGGATGTGGCTGTGTGGTTCCTTCATTCTCTGGCGACATTATGGCTGGAACCTTCTTCGTCTTCAGGCCCGCTTCGTTCTTTAATGCGGACATTTAAATCAGCCTCACACACACACACACACACACACAAACTCGACTCAGGACACAATGGTAATATATGAAAAATATAATTAACTATTCATTTTTTTTTACAAGAAAATATTACAGTATTTTTACAAAAACAATTTACAAGTGATAATTAACTTTCACAATTAAAACTAACTAACCTTAACAAATGCTGAGGGAAGGGGTGCCCCTCCTCTCATTTACGAAGAGACAAAACATGCGTCTTACCCCATGCTATCCAGACGAAAAAGAGATTGAGAAAAGAAAGGGGATTGTGGGATTGTATTCTGGTTGCTTATGTATCCCTCCGCCTACGGACAAATCACCTCCTGGCCATGCAGAGGGAGGGTGTTAACAAGCAGTAATATATAGTGCCACAGTCTGAAGAATCCAAATAATTCAAAATTATCTCCTTTAATTTCAAAAATCCAGAAAGAAATGTTAAAATTGTTTGAAACGGATCAATAAACCGTTAAGGTTCAATTTCATTGGATTGGATTCTCAAGCGGTAAGCAACATAAATGGTCCAATTTATGTCGGTCTGATTATCGGGAAAGGCTTCTTGACTAGTATGTAAGCTATAACAAAGACGACGGCTTTCTTATATAGTACCTCGTCAGCTTGTATGAGATATTAAATAACATCAGTTAATTCTTTATTTCTGATCTGAGGCTCAGAGCGCACAAAATTCACACGGCCCTAAGTCTGTATGGCAGTGCATTTAACATGCTGACTGTTCGTTGTCTCCCGTTGGTCTGAGCTCTTCCCTTACAGGTTGCCATGCAGATGTTTGTTCACACTTTTTTTAATAATGTGAAATTGATTACTGCACTTTAATAGCTAGTCGTTTTTCTTCACATAGTTTTTAACATTTCTTTACATTTCAAAAGACTGGCCCTTTTATTTCGAGGAAAATCAAGTTGCGCCCATCTTCACTACTACAACAGGGTCCATTTCATCACATTTGTCATTTAAAAATTACATTAGACTGGAATTGTGATAAGGAGAGATGAAGAAAATATTTGTTTTTTCAGATCATCCATAGCCATAATAGTTTAAGATTCATAAAATGTAGCGAAATCAAACATTACACAAATATACCAGAAGAAATTTAAAAATAAAAACAAATACGTAAACATAAACTTACAAAAAGCAAAAAGAAAAAGCAATAATCTTAATCAAATTAAGTATTCGTTTTATCTATTTTATATTGCTTTTTTATTGGATTTTGTTTTTGTTACAGTCTCGGATACTGAAAGGCAACTCTTCACGAGAATAAGTCTGCGAGGATGGAATGAAGCGAAATAATTTTTCGAAGAGTCTCATCACAGGAAGCGCCTTTTACTGAAAGGCGCAGAGTGTTAGGAAACCGGAAATCAAGGTGCAACACAAAACTGCATTTCCGGCAAATCACTTTTACCCAAACACTAAATTGATATTTCAAGACGTCATCGATGGAAACCGTTAGAAATAACAAATAAATTTTATATATATATATATATATATATATATATATATATATATATATATATATATATATATGATATGCATAATCACTTAAGAATGACGACAAAGAAATAGAAACGTAAAAGGAGGCTAACCAAGAATGTATATTTTTAAGACACATCCATTTAATCTGAGCGTTTAGCACTTAAAGTAACTTTAAAGCAATTTCAAAGCAATTTCAAAGTTTAGCGTAACAGATCAGTATATGACGACCAGCGCCTCTTAAAAGATGCGTGAAAAAATATAAAAATGCAATTTGTAAATTAAATATGAGAAACTTCACAAATACAGTTTCGAAATGTAGTGGGGCACAGATAAAATGCTATTAAAACTGACAAACTGATATTCCACCAACGAACATGCAGATTCTCTTAAATCTTAAAATTGTGAGTTTTAACTTCAATATCACAAATTGGAGAAGTTACAATTCAACTAAAATTTTAGTCCGTTGATTTAGCAAAGAGTGTTGTATGCCCAATCGATGTCTGATTCAGGTTAAGTTTGTGCTAATTTTTGTATTAACCGCTTATCTCTATTAACTCATAAATATGCATCGAACTGATACCATAACACTAAGTTGCCACACCTCTTCATAACAAAGATCCATCATAATCCCTATTAATCCTTACTGGGAATCAAACGAATACTATAATACTTATATCCTTGTCATTTTTAATAACGAAGGTTCACACAAAACTTACCCAGATCGATCCAGTAGTTCTCGAGAAAAATAGAACCTAAATACTAGTGCCTATTAATTTCTATGAATCAGAATTAAACAGACACTATAATACCTGGATCGTTACACTTTATAATTAACTAGCGGGGGTACCCGGCGATGCCCGGGTGTTTGGAGGGTGTGTGGTGTTAAATAAAAAAGAACCCGGGGGGGGGGGCGAGCCCGAAGCCCTGAGGCGAAGGTTGAAAATAAAATCGGCCAGCGAGAATGAGTTAGTGAAAGATGTTTGAATTTATTTAAGGGCCAAATTAACAGGTGCGCGGCCGGAAGTCGTCGAGCGTTACGACGACGACGTAGGTTTGTTTGTTATAAGCGAAGTAAAAAAAGAAAACAACATTAACACTTAAGCGGGGAAAAAACACAAAAAACTAACTTAAGGAAAACGAACGATGAAAACAGAAAAACGAACACGTGAAAAATGGCTTAAATTAGCCTGTTTCGATATGAAAATTTTAAAAATCGAAAAAAAACATTTCACACACCGATTCGAACCGAAAACGTTTAGATAATGAACCAAGGCCTTAACTAACTGAGCTAAGAAGACGTTCACGAAATTCGTTCGGTTTTTCAACTATTTAAAGTAAATCAGGTCACGACGTAATCTGATGCATGCGTAGAATCGGTCATTGTCACTAGATGACCGTTTTTGTTGACACCCCCTATCGAAAATTGTCGATTTCAGGGTCAAAAAGTTAACGTTTCTGGCCAATTTTTAGATATTTTGCAAGCAAAGGATGGAGCTTCGATGTGATATCGAGTTTGTGAATTTTCGTCGCGTCTGTCGAAAGATTTTAGCACACATCCGAACATACACACATACATACATACATGCATACATTTTCGCTTTTATATCTATAGAAGGCGGTTCATTCAAAATTATAAACAAATAGACTCCGACAGAAAGGGAACTCAATTACTAATACCTATTAACATCAATTACTGTGAATCAAACGGACACCATAATACTTAATCCGCTTTACTTGATCATAAGAAATGTCTATAAAAATCAGCCAGATCGTTGCAGTAGTTTCTAAGAAAGAATGAAAACAGCCAGACCAATAGATAAAGAGGAATATCATGTAAAAATCCCAAAAATAACATAAAAAGAAAAAAAAGTACCATCTCAAACTTCAGCATGATGAACGGGTAGATTCCTGTCAATCTTATCACCTAATCTAAAAATTAACACTAACATGCCGACAAAACTCAACACCTACCATCCTGTACGACACCTTATATTGGTAAATAAACAAAATATAATAAAAATTTATTGAAATTACTTCAATATTATCATTATTTCTATATACAACTCGCGTCCAGTGTTTAATACGAACCGCATAGATATAACCTTCAAACACAACTCTTTTTACACTAGCCACGTTATTTAACGCAAACTGCACACCGACTTTTTCTTAACATATATTTCTATTATTTGAAGTCATCGGATTTCTTGCTCTCATATTGACTGCCATTTTCACATACTTTCGGCCGACGTAACATCCGATATTCTTCAGGTGTATCTCGGGAATGTTTCCGTTGAACTCGGAAATCTGCAGGGAATGTCGAATGCTCCACGGCATAACGGAAAAAGTAATACGTTTCTAAATGACAATTTTATGAATGTTGAAGGTTCAATCCTTACTGCCTGCTATACTAAGATTACAATTTCGAATTAGATAAAACTTCTAATCGGCCAACGGTAACAGGACAAGAGAGTGCTAGCCCTGTTGAATAACTAAAGACAAATTCTCGGGTTCGACATAAAGATTCCCGAGTTTTACAAGATACACCTGACGATGGCTGGTGGTTACATCGGCAGAAACATTGTGAAAATAACATTCGAAAACAGTTTTATGAATATCGAATAATACAAATTATCAATATATATATATATATACAATAAATGACACAAAATTATATTCCAAAAGTTATGATGTTGACAATCTTATAGGTTATTCCTTTAAATCAGTTGAATTATACAATTCTTGACAGCATCTGTTTTGTAGCGCAAAAACAATCACTTAATTAAAAGATTGTCCACATCATGAATTTTGGAATATAAATTTTTGTCATTTATTCAATATATTGCTCTGTAATCACATTGAGCTTCTTATATAATGATTCATATATATTAAGAAAAAGATATTTCTACAGATATATATATATATATATATATATATATATATATATATATATATATATATATATATATATAGGGAGAAATACCGATGCAGATAATGTTTTTGGAAAACACATCCTTCATTGTATTGCGGTAGCAGCGAAACTTATCATGTATACTTTTTTACAGCGGAGCCACCGCTTATCAAGGCCAGAAGGCTATTCGAAGATAAGTTTGATGAATATAAAGTGTTCACTGAGACAACAGCAAAGTGATCGCTAGTGGTAAAAATTAGAATTTGATCATTGTTAAGGGCGGGACATGATTTGATTACTTTGACCTTAAAACGACCATGTTGTAGACCATCGGAAACGACATATAAGTGAGCAGTTCCAGGAAAGATTTGTTCATAATATATGTGCTTATAATAAGGCGTCGATAGAGAGAGTAGGAGAAACTGTTTGTAGTCGTTTTAGCTAAACGTGTGCTTTATGTGAAAATTAGGCTGAACCATAAACTGAAGCTCTGAGGAGAACTAAACTTGAGAATTACGATAGATTAGAGAGAAACTCGCAACTTCTCTTCTATGAAAAAGAGATTTGAGGAATAAAAAGAAGACATTAGTTACTGGGTTTCGAAGCCGGTTTTGGACGCTGTCAAGTCAAGATAAGATGTTTTGAGCAGTTATTCCATAAATGTTTTACTTCCTTTGCGTTTTGTGTTTAATTTCAATATTTTTTTAACAATAACGCTCAGATAATTAGACAGTATAATTTCGGTAAAATTTAACCAAGGAAATCAAACGGAAACATAATCGTAATTCCCAATGTATCATATTCGAAGTTTATATAGATTAGCGGTTTGGTCAAAATAATGGAAGTGTCTCAGATAGAAAGTTGTAAGAAATAACATAATTGAAATTCAATAATTGTGAGAACGGAAGTTTCTCGTAAAATTAGGAGGATATAAAGGTATGAAGAAGAAATTGAAGAAATTTAGTGAGAAATCATTTATTCAGTTCCACACGGAAACAACGAAGAACAGAAGTGTTAGCAATAGATTAAGAAAAGTGAAATAAAAAAAAATGTTTCCACGCGCCTCGCTCTTTATTCTTGTTTAATCTATAAAGAAATTAACTGTAACGTGAATAGCAGATGCTTTACAATAAATCTTATTTGTAAAGACCTTGTCTTTTTGGAACAAAATTTAAAACTATTTACTCATATTGATTCTGAACAATATAAAGAATTTTGAAACTAAACTGTTGCCTTTCATCTTTACGAAATTGATTTTCCTTAATAAAATTGAAATATTATCTCATTTATTAAATAGTAGCTGGGTGATACGGCGTTGCCCAGGATTAAATGATGATCCACGAACGTTTACCACTCCCATATTTTATTGCCATCGAAATCGGTGAAATCGGCCATAATTTTTTAAAACATGTCGATTCATTGTCTGATCCAGCTGGGAACCCGTCGCGGTGCCCTGGTATGAAAGCTTCACATTCCGTCTTTCGGTGTCTTAGCTCAAAATACAATTATTTAAAGAAACATAGGGGAAATTATTTATATAGAAAAGGGGGGAATTTATTTAAAGTAAAGGAAAAGTCATTTAGAGTAAACAACATTTTCTAAAGAGAAAAAGGAGAGAACATCTAAAAAATAACAGCTTATTAAACTTAAGATAGACAAATGTTTTCATTTTCAGACTCTCGAGCAATATTTACGCATTACTTGAAAAATAGAAGAAAGACCAACAGAAACTCAGGGCATTGATATTAGCGCAAGTAAATTTTTCTATCAAAACATGCATTTAGAATTTATCCCCCGTCGTGCACGATTTCCTGAATGAAGTATGAATCTTACTAATTGAATTTTGCCTTAGACCGTGGGGGATTTCATTTATTCCTTGATTACAAAGAATAAAGTTTTAACTTTTTTACGAAAATTGCAAAATTTGAAAAAATAAAATAATTTTCTCGAAATTTAATTATTATTTATATTTCATTAGTTACGAAAATTCATATTTTGCAATAACATAAACTCTAATTCATGTTGTCAAATTTTTCTTAAATTTATTTAAATTTAGAACATTTCTAAAAACCAAAGGCATTTGAAAATTTTAGCATTTATTTATTTCGTTATATTCATAATTAAACAAAAAAGAAAATATATATAGGCCTGTCCTCTATATATTTAATTTGACGTAATTCATATTACTTTTTTTAAAAAGGAAAAACTATTAAAAAAAAGAAGTTGTTTAAAGTCAAGGAAATGTTATTTCTTTAAGAAAAGAGAATATAAAGTAAAGGAAAAGTTATTTAATGGAAAACCAAGTAATCTAAAGAGAGCAGGGGAAATAATTAAAATAAAATAATATATTATAAAGTTACGCTAAATTATAAATATTTTCAATTTCAGAATCTCGAGCAATATTTATGCATTATTTGAAATAAAAAAGAAGAAAGAAGAAAAGAAATGAAGGAACGAGACATTAGCCCAAGTAAGCGTCTCTATCTAAACCTGTACTCAGAATTTGCCTCTGTCGTGCAATATTTCATAAATCGAAATTATACATTTTAAATAGATTTTTGTCTTCGGTCATAAGCGATTCCTGGCAAAAAATAATTCTTGTCAAAATTTTTTATCGTCTAAAAAGATTGTGAAAACATCCGTAAGAAGCTTTCAAAAAGTTTTATTTACCCAGCCTCTAAATAAATATTTAGCATTTCAGCTTGTCGAGAATACATTTAAATATATAATAATTTATTCAGATTTTGTATTTATTGATACAAAGACATGATTTCCAAACTTAAAAAAAAACAGTTGGTGTCATCAGCAAGAATCGAAACCAAAACATCGATCGTTTAAGCAGAGTTCTCTGCTGAAGTTATTATCGCGAGAAAGACAATAAAGTCTTAATATAAAACGACTTGAAGAAATAAATTGAATTTGAGCATGCGCAGAAAAAAATAAAATCATGGCGGTCAGTTGAAATGAACATTTCACATTTCAACTTGATGATGTGTGTCTATACGCATTATTCATTCATACAACAACATTTTTTCTCGATACAAACCATCCTTGGTGAACGATTACTATTTCCTGTTTATTCCAGTGTTATGTGTCTAGTAGTTTAAAAGTGTATCTGTTAAATACATTTGCTGTTTGCATTATATAGATTTTCCTTATTTTACTTATTATATATATATATATATATATATATATATATATATATATATATATATATATTCTCTCGTTGGAACTACACAACCATACTTGAAACATACATACATATATATATATATATATATATATATATATATATATATATATATATATAAATATTAATTTATAAAATATATATGGCGATTAAGCTACACTGAATATTCGGCGTTTCATCCACTCTAGGACTCCTCAGGCTTATGCCTATGTATTGAGCACTTTTGAAGTAAATACTTAAAGTTTACGCATAAATCTATACTTTCGTATATTAATTTTATGTGAGTAAATTAAGTAGTTATATATATATATATATATATATATATATATATATATTTATATATTAGTAAAAAACTGGAGAGATAGCTCAATACTACTGCAGAGTATATGTGTGCATGTAGACCCATGTAAATCTGCATAAACATTGCTTTTTTATGTATGTGCCTATGTGTCTACACAGTGGTCTGTAATATGTATGTATATGTATTATGCGCTCTTATGCGTGCGTCAACGTCTGTATTAACTCTTAACTGTTTAAAAACAACCCACTATGAAATGAACAAGGACCATGTAACTTTATAACTGCAAAAATGACAGTCGTACTAACCCCCTTCCCCCTCTCTCTCCGTCTCCCCCTTTCCTCCCATCTATCTCTCTCCCTCTCTCCCTCTCACCTAATTAATATACCTTATCGAACAGGAAAAAGAAGTAGTAAAATTTTAAAACCCAAAAATTGAAACACTTTCCCCCTCCTCTCAATACCCTCTCTCTTTTTTCTTTTCTCTTTACCATCCTCTCTTTCCCTCCCCCTCCCAATATCCACATATCTCCACCCAAGCCTATCTGAATCTGCTACCCACACACACAATACAACCTAATATACTTTAAACTTCAAAACTGAAATATTGTCATTAGCCGCCTTCCCCCTCTATTATCTCCTACCCCCCCTCTTTTTTCCGTATTCCTCCTCAAAACAATTGTTCCTAATACTAACCAACCCTTTCTGTAAGGTCTGACGAGGCTGTTAGATCGTAAACACGGTCCAACATCCGAAATATATGTAACCAAACAGATAAAACGGTAATAAAAAATAAAACATATATATATATATACATATATATATATATATATATATATATATATATATATATATATATATATATATATATATATATATATATATATAAATGCCATTAGCGTATTAAGAGACGCTATTGGCGTAATAAAATCGAGTGGAGGCATTTGAACGATGTCAAACATCGTAAATTCATTACCCACACAGCAGCAAACGTATAGCGTAATGGTTGAAGCCGTGACTGTCATTTGGCCGGTCGAGTTTCGATCCTGGCTTGAGGCGGTTGCCTGTCTAGCTGCACTGATGAGCTTTGAAATAGCGAAACAGTACTGTATGTGGATGCCAATATATATATATATATATGTATATATGTATATATATATATATATGTAGAGAGAGACAGAGACAGAGAGTGTGTGAGAGAGAGTGATGAATAAATGATATTATGGAAATATCTCTATCAATTACCTTGTTTCTCTTTCTCTCTCTCTCTCTCTCTCTCTCTCTCTCTCTCTCTCTCTCTATATATATATATATATATATATATATATATATATACCTGTCTATATATGTACTATGATATAAAACGTATTTTGTCCCTGTGTATGAGTTCGTTTTCTATCCACTGGTTTGAAATGGTTTAACCGATTTTCATGAAATCTCACAATAATCCACTTTATGCATCTGCTAGCGTTTTTAGATAGGTGTTGGTGGGCTTATGCAATAATTCTGATAGTTAACTCTACTATTGATTGAATTATTTGACTCGAAAAGAATCATTTTGAAAAACAAGGCAAACCAAATTAACATATAAAAAAATCTCCAAATTCTATTCGTAATATCTCACCTTCTAACTATCTTTGCCTACATATTTTGGTTTTGTAGCAACATATTCTGCTTAAAATCCCTAAGAGCCGATAAGCTTCCGCAAGTAGCGTACAACTGATAAGATGCACGCGTGACATAATAAACACTGTTAACCAAGAACATTTCTTGCAGACTTAGAGATGTAATTGGTAACACTTTCCTTATTTACTTTTTGTTAAGTTATCAATAGAAATGAACATTTTTTTATTTGTAAAGTTTGAGCTTTTTTTCAATAATAATACCCTGCCATCAACAAGTCAATACATGGACGGTTAAAGGTATTTATCATTGAAAAGCCATACTTCAAATGATAGTAATGTATTGTCATGTGAAGATACATTAAATTGGAAAATCAAATTGAGTACTTTTTTTACATAGAAGTCAAGGCCTGAAGGCCACTCGGGGATAAGGGTTATTGCGTGTACAGTTATCAATGGGACACTATCGTAGTAATCTTTAGTAATGGAGATCTGATAAAGTGTCTTCCTTAAGGGGGCGGTTCATTAGGAACTTGATTATGTTGGACTTGAAGACATCCAAGTTGTAGTCAGGTGGGAAAACAGGCGTGCATTTCTAAGAAAGAAACTTTGTTCATTGAATCTACGTTTTTATTTAGGCACAGATAAAGAGTGGAAAAATTACTGACAGTGGTTTCAGCTAGACGGGTCTTTTTCGTGTACGATTGGCGAGGGTGGACCAGAGATTGGAGCTCAGATGAGCACTTCACATGGAAATAACGATAAAACAAAGACAGGCTTGAGTAATTGCAAGAGATCGTGTTCGTCTTCTAGTCATTTGCGTTCCATTCATGATAAACGCTGCCAAGAAGATCTATGCCAATGGTGAACTATTTTATGAACCTGTTATCATTGCAGTAAAATGAGAGCGCGAAAGAGTCAGATGAGGGATTTCACCTCTGAAGACATTCTTGTGCCGCTGGCATCATTAGATGTCCTCACAGACATCCTTTACTATTTTAAGTACGTTTATCTTATTTCCCTCACGTTCGTTTGTCATTATTTATTATCGTGGAGACAGTGGTAAAGTGTAAGGGATAATAAACAATTCCTCGTAATGACTTCAATCATTATGTTATCTATTTATGTTATATGTTTATAGAATTCGTTCGTAATCTTTTGCTTTATAACATCCTTTATTTACATTTTTTTATATCTGCTGAATTACATGGAGGTCACCACATATCAAGGCCCGGATGCCACTCGGGGATAAGGGTTATTGCGTGTACAGTGATCAATGAGATAGTATTGTAGTAGTCATTAGTATTGGAGATTTGATAGAGGGCGGTTTGTCAGGAATTTGTTTATGTTGGACTTGAAGACATCCAAGTTGTAGTCAGGTGAGAAACAGGCAAACGGAAGAGAATTCCAGAGTCGTGCACTTCTGAGAAAGAAGCTCTGCTCATGGAATCTACGTTTGGATTTAGGCACAGATAAAGAGTGGGGAAAATTATTTACAGTAGTTTCAGCCAGACGGGTGTTTCTCGTGAAAGATTGGCGAGGGGGGCGGACGAGGTGAATTTGATTTCTTGTTTTCGTTTCAAACATTTATTTCTCTTTTTCTTTATTTTGCTGAAGTTTTTCCATTTGTTATAATCTACTACAGTGATTGATACTTTTCGTTTTTCTTTGACGTGATATTCTTTATTTATACTTAAGTCTACACATCCCTTGTGCGGTGTTTATTCGCAATATATCAATTACTATTTACTGGTTTTTGAACAATCTATTTGTTATATTTCGTGGAAAATACGCAACTCAATAAATTCATTGAAAGTTAAATTCATTGTATGTATTTAAATATTGTTTACATGCAGGCTGTCCGGCGCTGCCGGTCATAAACGCTTAAAATACCAGACGAGTCTGAAATTGTTTTAAAAAATATTACTATTTATAATAAATGTTACAATTTTAGTTTAAAATAAAATTGCATTTTTTTTCTTTAAAAGAAGAATTCAATTTTATTTTTAATAAATAAGAATATACATTAAAAACAAGTTCACACTAGTCGGCTTTTTTTGTTGTTGTTAAATCATAAATATTATATTTTCGTTCATGCAGGTTTCTTATGTATTGTTATAGAGCTAAAACTAAATAATATTTTCTAATTAATGCAGAATTCTTATTTATTATGAACAAAAATACCGTAGGTATTAAACGTAGTAAAAAAAAATTTAAAAAAATTTAAAAAAATTTAAAGTAGTAAAAAAAATCGGAAAGAAACTGAAACGTATGCATGCGAGTATTATGCTGTTTTTCTAACAGTTCTGTTCTTGAAAGCAATAAACAATACTCGAGTAACCAAAACCTAAAGACAGTGAATCAAGTACGATAACCATTAGGCAAGTTTTACACGTTCTTTAAAATGTGTTTTCAAACCTCATTATTCTTAACATAATGGATCTGCCAAGTGAACAATTCATAAATGCGCATTCCTACCACAGTTGGAAAACATAAAAATCCGATGACCCCTATTCATTAAGTTTTCAATTTTGACTTCTTAGCAGCCAATATGTCTGGATAAAAAAACATCACAAATTTTCCGCATGTCTGATTATCCTATATACCAAATTTCAAGCTTGTAGATCAAAAATCTTTTGCGTATATAGAGTGAGAATTGTCCTTATACACACATTATCACTTTTATTTATATTTAGATAGATATACTAATGATTTCAAAAGTTATGAATTAGCATGTCTTGAGTAACATCCGATAACATGGAAACAAGTTTAGCGCACTAGCCTTAGTTGTTATTTACCTCTTCAGTGTCTTTACCGTCTGAGCTACTGGCAGATGGATGAATAAGGTAAAAAATTAAGCGACTTTGAATGTTCAATTTTGCGCATGTGCAAAAGTAACAGCAGGAGTTATATTTTATTCGAATAACCCTGCAAAGATCAACACATTTGTGCACAATTTTGACCCTTGTGGCAGAAAATTTGTCATCTACATAAAACTGCAAGTGTACTACAGATTCACATAAACTATAGCTTAAATTTGTTCTCTGTAGACCAAGTCAGTTCCATGGAGGCATGAGGCCTCCGAGTGAGGCTGAAAGCATCCGAAAAGCTTTTCTGGAAGAGGACCAAATGCTTTATATGAAAAAATCAAAAGCACGCAGACATTTAATTATTAAACGTTTTTACTGAAAAAAAAATGATATATAACAACAGATGTAAAGTTTTTCAAGATGGTCCCCGAAAAAGACAATAAAAAATGAATAAAAAAGTAATGCAATTATTTTTAATTAATAAAAAAACAATAATAATTAATGTAAACACAAAAATGTAGTAAAATAACGAACACCTAATGAACAAGTATAAGCTCATGCTGAGCTCCTCATCTAGCATGTAGAGGTGACAGTTATTTCCCTTGGACCAACCGGAAGCAAACAGGAGTTGTCTTCCCTGAGGTAACCATGAGCACGCGGCATGAGGCTCTCTCTTCTATTCGTTTGCTTAAAGGAAACACTTGCTCAATTTTAAACAGGCCATCACAATTATTTATAGATGCACATGTAATTTTTTTTATAAAATATTTAAAAAAATAGTTGTAATTGGAATCTCACTCTGAAACTTTTGGAATCATTGTGAGGTTGGTGAAACATTTTTTTTATTTGTTCATACTAGACGTAGCCACGTATATGGTGCTTCGGAAAGTTATTCCAATGTTGTATAGTGTCTGGACCTGAAATAATTAAACCCTTTGAAATGAATAAGTGACTGAAAACAAAAATATAGAAAGAGAGTCTAGACAGTTCAAATAAAAAAAGTGAAAGCAATGCTCAGTCTACTGAAGAACGGCCATGTTCTTTATCGATAGCGACGAAAAAAGTGCGGGAGTTTTTAAAAGGGGAAAATATGATGACAATTATGTGAGTTTTGGATTTACTTTGATAGGTAATGAGGAAGAGTTATACAGATTTTGTGTTGAGAGTGGAACCTTTCTTACAAACAGGGAGACCTCATGTTTTGACAAGCTTCTGGGCTTGACCTTTACTCCTGATCTTCAATGGAACACATACATTAAATCCGTTGCAGAAATGCTGGGATCCTTCTATCGATCCAGTAGATATCTCACTGCTGATGCAATTATCTATCTATGTAAAAGCCCAGTACGTCCAAGGACTGAGCTGCTAGAAAGGACTTATCCTGCCTTGATTGAGTTCAAAATAGATTCATAGCCTCGTAGGGGATGTCCTTTTCTCTTCCCTGCAACCTCTTTCTCACAGAAGAGATGTTGCGAGCTTCTCACTGCGTTATCGTTATTTTCATGGCAAGTGCTCGGCTGAGTTCCACTCTATTGTCCCCCTCGCCAAACTTTCACAAGAAACATTCGTCTAGCAGAAAACACCACCACTAATTCCCCCACTCTTTATCTGTGCCTTAACCTAAACGTAGATTCCATAAGCAAATATTCTTTCTTAGAACTGCACGCCTGTGGAATTGTCTTCCATTTTTCTGCTTTCCAGCTGACTACAATATAGTTGTCTTCAAGCCTAATGTAAACAAATTTTTTGATGAGCCGTTCCATATAAGTTAAGAAATTTACCAAATTTCCATTACTAACGATTACTATATTTTCCAATTTCTACCGTACACTCTGTAACCATTATCCTCGAGTGGACTTTTGGCATTGATAAGTGGTGATGCCTATGTAAAAAAAAAAACAGTACCCAGCTAAACTCCAACCATGTTTAGTAACAAGACACAAGTTAGAATAAAAGTATGGCTTATTTTAGAAACGAATGTCAGGAACTGAAAGCATACAATTAGTCTTAGGATAGCAAAGCAAGGTTAAACCCACACAATTGCTGGGAATCTAATAAAACTTGATTCGAAAGATTTAGTAGAGTTTATGGTAGTCGAAACATATGTTCGCTGCACAGAATGTGTACCCCTTTGTAATGATATAGTTTCTAAACGTATTAGTGACATGGCTGAGTTTTGATAAGAGAAAGTAATTAAAACAGTAAAACTAAGCAAGAATTTTTCACTACAGATTAATGAATCCACGAACGTTGTTGGCTTTGCCATATTAATTGTATTTGTTCGTTACATTCATAAGTTCAGCGGTTAAGATGACATGTTATTTGCAGGTTTCTAAATACACAGAGTGAAGACATATTTCAAGTAATTGAATCTTTTTTTGAGGAGCATGACATTTCATAGCAGAACTGTTCAAGTATATGTATATGTTGCAGATATACTGGGAAAACAATCAGGTCTTAGTGCCAGACATACAAGAAAAACACTCAGTTATTGTACATGTTCATTGCGTCTTACATCGGCATAACTTTTCTATCAAGCGAATTCCTCCAGATTTAAATGAAGTGATTGATGATGAGACAAAAATGTTAACTTAATTCTTCCATTTGTAGTCTATTGCGCGATGATATAGGGAGCACTCACAACGCATTGGTATTTCACGCTAATGTTCGATGACTTTCTAAAGAAAAAGTGATGCTTAGGTTTAATGAGTTGAATGAAAATGTTTCAAACTACTTGGCAACCTGCAGCACGATTTAGCTTCCGAATTGGAGAAAATATTGATACAGAGACTGGCTTATCTTTTAGATATATTTGCTTATTTAAATTGATAATATCTTTCTGTAATGTTAACACACTCTGACTAAGACAGGTAGAAATTAGGAAAAATGCAAAATTAAAATAATCTTGCTGTATTATTTAATTGGAATTCACTTCTGAGATGAGTATTATTTATTATTTTTTTAATTTATTGCGGACTATAATCCTCACCTTTTCTTAGTTGTTTCATGACGTTTCGACCAACTATTTATCTGCCGTTTGCCAGGTGGTAATTGCGACGGGATAGGAACTGTGAATCTCCTAACTGCATCCTTCGAGGCCAGTGGCGCAGTTGATAGAGACGTTGAATCTCTACGGTTCCAGGTGAGAATTGTCTGAAGATAGCGGTTTCAATCCTACTCAAAAGCCGACCAGAGGCTGTCTTGGCCAAAACGTGGTGATACGACAACAATTACGGAAGGCAGTAATTGCAGTGAATACAGTTAGGAATTTTCAGAGTTCCTATCCCTGTCGCGGTTACCACTTGACGAAGGTCAGACGAATAGTTGGCTGAAACATCGTGAAACAACTAAGAAAAGATGAGGATAATAGTCCGCAATAAATAAAATATAATAAAATAATCTTTATTTATATAAAAAAAATAATGTTTTTCTAATGTTGCCTATCTTCAGCTTTGCATATTTGTGCTCTTTCCAAAACATTATTCATGATAGATTGAAGAATATCTGGATTGCTATTTAACTCTCTTATTTAGTTTCTGATGTTTTCCTTCAATTGTTACGCGGTTTGAGGTTTGCTTCAATAGATTCTTTTTAAGATAGACCCACAAGTAAAAGTCGAGTCTAATCAAGTCTGGGGAACGAAAACTCTTTGAGTCAAAACAATTGACCCCTGTTTTTGATAAAACAATTTCACAACTTACGTACATTGTTCAATGGCATACTTATCCATAATAAATTTCCAAAATATTATCTGCGTCAATCGCTTTATTGCAGATTTGTGAAATATCAATATTTCATTAAATATACGTCATAACAAAATGAACATTGTATCATCAAACGACTGCTTTAAGTGTAGTTATGTCCAAAATTTCATGCGATATTCATGCGATATCCATGACGTTATGACATTTTATTCTTTACCGAAGAATTTCTACTGCCCAACACTTTATTGCATGTCTCTTAAAATGTTTTTTTTAGGGCAGAAATACAATATCTTATTTAGCGAATTTTATTTTTTATTATATTTGTCTGTCAAAGAATAATGAGAAAAAGCACATCCTAGGTGCTAAGCCTCAAATAAATGAATTATTTACGGACATATAAACCATTTTTAAATAACTTTAAACAACCTTTTGTCCGCCGGGGAAGTAAATTGTTTGATCTCAAAAAAAAGCTATGGGTCTCGCAATATCAAATACGTTCTCCACAAGGCATCTTTTGAAGTAAATTGTTCTCCTCTCTCATAAACTCCTCTTTTTAATATTGCCCAGAGATATTCAATGGGGTAATTGTTTGGAATACGGAACACGGTGGTCATATCATGAGAGTTTCTCCAAAGAAGCCCATAGATTCAAGGAAGACTGCAGTCGCCCCAGCATAATGGAATGGTGCATTGTCATGCATAAAAATCATCTGAAAGCGACGTGGCAGTGGTAGGTCATCTAACCATGGTGACAAATGTTTATCCAAAAAGGCAGTGAACGCATTGCTGATGATACAATGTTCATTTTGTTATGACCCTCTGGATCTTGGAATGGTCCAACCAACTTATTCCTAATGATTCCCGCCTAAAACATCATGACTCCACCTCCTCGTTGGTGATGAACTCTGTAAGGGGTTGGAGTTCTGTTCGAGTTCCAAACTTTGGCCCATCCATCCGGACCGTCAAGAGTAGTACGGGCCTCATCTATAAATTGGCACGTTGGAAATCCATTTTCATGTAATTCTGTGGCCAAATCATTTGTTTTTCCCTATGTTGTTTGCTCAATGAAGGTCTTGGGATAGTTTTGATGTTCGTTGCCATCTCATTCAACACATTACATCGGGTCAGCTCTTGCAAAAATTGAAGCACTGGTGCTGTTTGGGTTTCGGTTTACTTCCCTACGATTTTTCAGAATATCACGATGCGAAAGGTTTCTCCTGGTGCCCTTATCCTCTCTGGATTTTGTGCTAGACTTGTTCATGGGGCATGAAGTTCTTGGATTCCTTTCCAGCTCCATAGCTAAATCTTTGATGAACAATACTTCTGCGAGTCCAGCAACAATCCTTTCCTTTTCGATAACCGTTAATCGACCCCTTTTTTGCCATTTTAACAGACCTGCAATAAACTGATGGACAGATTAAATTACTTGATAATAAATAAAATGTCATAACTTTGTGAATATCGCATGGATTTGCATAAAATTTTTGGAAGTAACCTTAAAACACCCATTTGATGATACAATGTTCATGTGTTTGTGGCGTATATTTAGGGAAATATAGATATTTTACTAATCTGCAATAATACGATTGACACAGTTTATTATCCGTAAAATATCTAAAATAGAAAAAGTAATCATAAACGATAAAATGACAATGATTTTCAACGTTTTAATGACCTTTTGGACACCATCTACTTTAGCGAATCTACTTTTTATTTTTGAAACTCTTTTTTTATTTTTCATATATATAATGTCTTGAGTTAAAGTTTTACATGCTAAAATAAAGTATCATACTTCAATGATGATCTAAGCAGAAACATCCAATTCGAGCGTGTCCCTGTCATATCAAAGTACCTACTGTTGATTGTATATGTCTGACCTTACTACTTGTACGGTTATAATGGGTTGAATTTATGCTTAAAATAAAAAAAAATCACGTATAATGGTTAAATTGTACTTTAAACAGAAAGATTTATTTCGACGCGCGCCTATCCTATCAAAAAACCTACCGTTGCTTTTCAGCTTGTGTGGTTTATAAAACTTTCTAACTGCACTTGTGATGTTAGGCTGTGGAAGGTGTTAACTTTTGTCAAAATCGGTTTTTCCTTCTTTCGTCGGATAATTTCCATTATCGATTATCGATACTTATCGAAGACATTCCGATACAAAACAGGAGTACACTACCGGGCACATGATGGAACGCTGTGTGTAATGTCGTAAAAATTGACCCAACCGTTTTTGAGTTCATAGGGAACGAAGTCACACACACAGACAAAATTCCTTTCATATAATAGTCGATCCTAGCTTATTATCCAGTAAAACATTCCTATGAGTGTGGTTCTAGAAGCAAACTCTATTATTTGTTAAATTAAAAAGTTAAAAAGCTACGAAGACGTGAGTTGTAATATTAAAACATGGTACCTATTGTATTTCAGAATTTTTTCTACACATTTACCGTCTATTTTTAATGTACTTTTGCCATCGATAAACGAGCTTCTTGAGCTCGCTTCGTGATACGAGGGTTGTTCCAAAAGTATATTCTCTTATTTTTAACTAAAAAAGCTGAAGAGCTACAAATACGGGAATGGTACCCGTAAAAGCCTGTGATCAAGTATATTTTTTCTCTATAGTCGCAACCATTCTCAGTGAATTCAATTACACACTTCTGCTTCTGAAGCATGTCTATACAGAAGTTGTTTTGTTGGAGTTTCACACCGTCAATATCTACAACAAAGGGCTAAAACTGCGAGGTCACGAATGCATATATTCAGATATAAAGTCGTATCGCTCTCTGTTTATTTGTCTGATCACAATTTTATTAATATGAACAAAAAGCAAACTGTTTCAAGAATTACTTTTCATACAGGAAACAGACGTTTACACATTTTCAATCCAGAATGATTTCTATACATATTATTTATTCAAAAGGAACCCCACATATAAACAGTAACCTCATTGCATATTGCATTAAAATTCTTTTAACATAATCATCTTTATATTATTATTGTTTTTTTCTAATATTATTTAAAGTTGATTTATTTGTTTTTAATTCAATTTATACTTAATTTGATATATTTAGAATTATTATTGCCGACATCAGTTTCTATTAAAAACGGAAATAAGTTTATTTAAGCTATAAGCGTTATTTCCCGTTTAATTTCTATGAACAAAAAACGCTTTGTTTTACGCTCCCATGAATCTAAAATATGACCCACTTTCAAGGAAAGCGTAAAATGTTAGGATATTTTTTGCATCATAAATAACATGCCCGCCAATATGTCTAAACCTGGCAACGCCGGCTAAATACAGCTGGTATAACATAAGTATCGTTCTTATATCTACGCCCGCGTTTTGTAGACTTATCGGCAGCGGTATTCTACAAAATATCCCAATCGCATTACAGAGGTTAATATCTATTGGTTCCTTCTATTCAGATCTTTTGCTGACTTCTTGATTGCAGAAAATCAATTTGAATACCATTCATTGGTTTAGACGAATATACGACGTATTTGGTTTCTTATTCGTTCGATAATTCTATTCATGCCGTCTTCCTTGTTCGCACT
The DNA here is from genome assembly GCF_053919585.1 of Euprymna scolopes. Classification (NCBI taxonomy): domain Eukaryota; kingdom Metazoa; phylum Mollusca; class Cephalopoda; order Sepiida; family Sepiolidae; genus Euprymna; species Euprymna scolopes. Next base: position 16,958,056 of record NC_136489.1, on the reverse strand, counting down.
TATTTATTTATTAAACATTTTTGTTGTTGTCTTGTTTGAATTCAAAGAGATATCGATCCTCAATAAAGGTTCTGTTACAGAGAAACCCCGTGTCAACATCTGATAGACGTGATTATTATTTTTTTTTTCTAATTTTAAAGTTTTTTTCTTCCTTTTTTCCATAATAGTGTTTAAAACAAACAGCATCGTTTAACTGACGCAGAAATTGAACCTTTCTCTGCCGGAGGATCAAACCGAATTAAGTTAGAGAAGATGAGAATCATTTGGTTCGTCTTGACACGCACGTGCCATCGTAACACGAGTCGTTTGATCTATAAGGTCATATATTCGATGCGGTAAGTAGTAGTTTGTCATCCGAGACGATGACAGGTAAGCCATCTGGTCATATTTAATATTCGATACCTAATAGAATGTTCGCAGGTATGCCAAGATGGCTCTATACAGTAACAAAGAGAAATCGCTAATTGTATCTATCGTTCTGGTTAATAAATGATACGAACAGTCTGATCTCCCCTTTGGGAAGAGTGTGTTAGTAAAATGAAATATACGAATGTCTTCATTAAGTTTTCAGACTTTTTCCGTTTATGAACTTTTATTGATAGTGCAAACATAAAACTGTATTCGACTTCGAAGTTGGTTGGTTGGTTGTTTTTGGTTTACGGCATATCAACCTTTTTTGGGTTATTTAATGCCGAATCCAAAGATTCTGAAGAAATTTTTTTTAATAGAACACATTTGTTATTTTCACGTCGGTTTCTATTTAACCCATAGTTGGGACCCTAACAGGTACTACCACTCCGGGTCAGAGTGGACCTGGGAGCAATGGTAATTAAAGGGTGGCTCCACACTCCCCAAAGCCCACAAGCTGGGACCTCATCACTGGATATAGTTTAAGGTCATATCCAGGACACCCATTGAGGGACTTTTACCCTCTGCAGGGGGCAGTCGGCGTTTTCTAATGCCCCACCGGCAGGGCCTTCGACTTCGAAGTAATCTCCTCTGACTGCAATGTACTTGTACCGTTCCAACAATTTCTGGAAGGCTCCATGGAAGGCCTCTTGTGTGAGCGTGTCAGTAAACCTTTTCATCTCCTCATAACGACAGTTCTAAAGTTATTTCTTGAACTTAGGAAATAACTAAAAGTTAATGGGAAAAAACTCTGGATAATAGGGAGGTTAAGGAACTGTGATGATTCCAATCTTGATTAAATAGTGTGAAACACCCTTCGTACTAACTTTGCGCAAATCTTCCGCATCTTCGGTTCCGCGAGAATAATTCTATTTACAGTTACCACGCGGACATTAAACTGCGCACTTATTGTTTCTATAGACACACGACGGTCCTTGAAAATAGTATTGTTTACATGGTCAATCAACACTGGTGTTTTGACTACCTTATTCCTCACACATATCTCATCAAACCTCACACTCCTCCTGCTTTTCTTGAATCTCTTATGCCGCTTAAAGACTGATGCTCGATTCGTTCAAGGTGGTCCAACAGCAGTCTGAGACATTCCATACGTTTATGTGGCAGTTTTGTCAAGTTTAAAACAGAAAGTTATTGCATATTGTTCTTCTGAATGTTCTTACGTCCAGATTGAATTTATGAAATTCACCAGCCTTGCTTCCAATTTCTGCTATAGCTTTTTATTTGAAGCTGAAATCATAAAAAAAATGATAAGTCATTTCAGAAGATGTATAGCAATAACATACTGAATTTTCAAGAGGCTGCGACAATTTAAAATGCTTGTACAAAAAACTCTGGAATTTATTAAAGGCACTTCGTAGTTTTTGTTTTGTTTAATTATTGATATTTTTAATTAGTTATTAATAGTGTGTGGTTTGCTTGTTTGTTTTACAGCATAAAAACCCTCTTCGAATAATTTTATTCAGTAAGTTTTAAAATCAGTGTTTATGCTTCAAATTCTTATTTATTCATCGTGTTTGGTATATTTGTTTTATAAATGAAAAATGTTGTTTCTGTTTTAAACTTTGTAGTAAATGATAAAGTCTGCAAAGAGAAAGGAAAAATAATAGCATCTATATTTGGTGCATGTTAAGTTATGCAGCAACTCTCACAGACAGCTTGATCAGATAGTAATATATCTGAAAATACAGGATGGATGAGATTTTAAAAGCATTCTCTAAATATAGCTTAGGCAGAGCAACTAATCAGGACGACGATATCACGACGATATTTGGTAGCGCTTAGAGCGGCTGCTCCATCAACAGTTGAATAATATCGGGATGTTTGCAGTGCCATGGCGCGCATGGAAAGGGACCCTGCACTCATCCCCGGTGGGCTTTCCTGAGGCCATAGTCCTAGTGGATGGAGGGTCAGCTGATGGTCTACTTGTGATGCATGTGTGATATTCTGCATAACCTCCTGTTCGGCTTCCCCTAACCCAACTGAAACTCGTTAAAAAACATGACAGTACAATCTAAAAATAAGCTTAAACCAGGCTTAGGGTCAAACAAATCCAACTTGCCTCCTCCCTTGAGGCTTGCATTCACAAATATCCGTGGGCTTAGAACTAATTTAGCTGATGTTGAAGCATTTCTCCTAACAAATACCCCGGATATCTTAGCACTAAGTGAGACTAACCTACACTCCTCCATCCCCTCTAACTACTTTAACATGCCTGGATATCTCCCACTCTGCCGTCAGGACTCTGACAGACATATGCACGGACTTGGAGTTTACATTCGTAATACCCTTCCCCTGACTAGAGAAACAAACCTAGAAACGGATGGTCAAGCCTTTATGTGCTTTAGACTAATCATGCAACACAACATTAGCTACTTTTACTTTCTCTACCGCTCTCCCTCGACCCAAGACTGCACCATAATAAACAAAGTATCTGACAGCATAGACACAGCACTCTCCTTCGACACTAGCGCCCAAGTACATGTATTTGGTGACTTTAATGTCCATCACAAAAACTGGCTTGGATTCTCTACTTATACAAATGCAGCAGGCAGCGCAACTCATAGCTTCTCTGTATCTCACTCCCTATAGCAAATTGTTACTTTTCCAACCCGCTTCCCTGATCAGGAAGAACAACACGCATCACTATTAGATCTGTTTTTGACCACAGTTCCTGATGATTGTGTAACGAAAGCCGACAGCCCACTTGGGAACGCTGATCATGCGGTAATAATGGTTGAAATCGCCCTAAACTCTAGACCCAAAACTGAAGAGCCAGTGCTCAAAACAACGAGATATTATAAAAAGGCTAACTGGGAAGCTATCAGAGATCTTATCAGAGACGCCCCATGGGGAAATATTTTTTCTCTTCCTGCTGAACAGTGTGCAACTGAGACCACTGAATGGTTCAAAACTGCAATCGAAGCGCATGTTCCCATGCGGAAATTCTATAGCAAGCCCCACTCTCCCCAATGGTTTACTTCGACTTGCGCAAATGCCATTGCTCAAAGACAGCATGCATTCCGCAGGTTTAACCGACATAAGTCCAGTTCAAACAGACAAAATTACATAGAAGCTAGAAGTAACGTTAAGAAAGAAATAGCGACAGCTAAGAGGGAATTTACGGAAACCACTAAAAAACGCATCGAAGCACAAAAATTAGGAACTCGTGACTTCTGGAAAATCTACAACAGTGTAGTAAATAATGGGCAATCAACAATTCCCCCACTAACCAACAATCACGAGGTTCTTTGCTCAGCAACCGAGAAGGCTAACATGCTTGCCAGTCGGTTTGCCTCCAACTCTACACTGGACCCTCTAAACCACCCCCTACCTGACTTTCCTATGCGGACAGACGCCAAGCTAGACGATCTGGAAATCACCCCTGCTCAGGTGCATGCTATCATAAAAAACCTTCCAAAGCATGTGGACCCGACCTCATCCCAGCTGCGCTATTAAAAAAGTGCTCAGCCGAAGTAGCTCCAGTTCTCTCCAAACTCTACAACAAATGCCTTAATGAATCTTGCTTTCCGAGCTGTTGAGAAAACTGCTTCTGTGGTACCAGTATTCAAGAATTCTGGCGAAAGAACTGACCCATTAAATTATCGCCCTATTAGCCTCCTCCCACTTTTTGCCAAAATATTTGAGACCTTAATTAACCATGCTCTAGTCCAGCACCTTACGGATGCTAAACTTCTGACCGACCATAATTATGGATTTAGACAAGCCCGTTCCACGGCAGACATCCTCACTGTAATCTCTGAACGTATATACCATTCACTGGACAAAGCGGGAGAGGGCAGAGCGGTAGCTCTAGATATATCTAAGGCTTTTGACAGGGTATGGCATGAGGGTCTCCTCAGGAAGATTAGATCTTACGGTATCACTGGTAGAATACTTAACATAATTAAATCCTTCTTAGATAAGAGAAAAATCCAGGTTGTCCTCGACGGTCGTACGTCTAAACAATATAATATAAATGCCGGAGTGCCCCAGGAATCTATCCTTGGTCCTCTGCTGTTCCTGATATCTATAAATGACCTCCCCGACAAAATTGCCTCTGAGATGAGTATATATGCTGATGACACCACACTCTATAGCAGGCACGACAGGAAAACAAATGAACATATATCTAAAGTAATGGCAGAAACACTAGAGGATGACCTCCAATCAGTAGTGGAATGGGGACAAAAATGGATGTAACGTTCAATGCCACCAAGACAAAACTGGTTTCATTCAATAATTACAAGAAACCTTCTCTACCACCTATAGCAATGGCCAACAACTCTTTAGCTGAGAGTACGTCTTTCAAGCTCCTTGACCTAACGTTCACAGGAAACATGAGCTGGAACAATTACATCGAGGGCATTGCCAGGGCCGCTGCGAGGAAGGTGGGCTCTCTCTACCGTGCTAGAAAACTTCTAACACCCGAAAGTATCCTGTACCTCTATAAGGCCACTATTCGCCCATGTATGGAGTATTGCTGTCATATTTGGGCCGGTGCATCGGCTACTAGTCTCTCTCTCCTTGACAGGGTTCAAAAGAGAGTCGCAAATCTGATAGGCCCTAAACTGGCATCTAAACTTCAGCCTCTGTCCCATCGTCGAAACGTTGCA